>NC_135829.1:6975017-7235448 GCF_964213995.1 Mustelus asterias | reverse complement strand
ATCCCTCTCAGAGAATTTTAACAGCTTAGCAATGGAAGTGATGTCAAAGCCCTCGGAATCTTGTTGCTGATATATTGGAATGAGGGGAGGGGGTGGCGGGCGATGTGTTAGCAGCCTGTATTGGGCTTCCTGTTTGAGATTTATTCAAGTGCAGATCCTTCATTTAACTGGCACCGGGCTGTGAGAGAAAGCAATAATGATGTGCATTTATATATCGCCTGTGGCAGAGTGAAAATGTCCCCCAAGGTGACTCGCTTGGAGGGCAAAACTAGATTTGGAACCAGGACATGTCAGGAGATGTTAGGGCAGGTGATTAAGAGATTGGTCAAAGAGGGGACTTTTAAGGAGCATCTTAAAGGATGAGAGAGAGAGAGTGTGTGAGAGTGAGAGAGTGAGTAAGTGTGTGAGAGAGAGAGAGAGAGTGAGTGTGTGGGAGAGAGAGAGAGAGAGAGAGAGAGAATGAGTGTGTGGGAAAGAGAGAGAGAGAGAGAGAGTGAGTGTGTGGGAGAGCGAGAGAGAGAGAGAGAGAGTGAGTGAGTGTGTGTGAGAGAGAGTCAGACAGACAGGGGTAGGGAGACAGTTCCAGAGCTTGGTGCCCCCGGCAGCTGAAGGCAGGATCACTAATGGTGGGAGTGGAAGTTTTACTGAAAAGCAGAGTTCGAAGAAGGCAGAACCTTGGAGGGCTGGAGGAGAATATAGAAATCGGCAGGGAAGAAGTTGTATTTATGTAGGACAATAACTTGCATTTATATAGCACCTTTCACAACCTTAGGAGATCTCAAAAGTGCCGCAAGAGTTTAGTCACTGTTCTTAATGGGAGGAGATATGCAACATTATCCACTCAAAACATCTGCATATCCACTCAAAACATCTGCACGTCCACTCAAAACATCTGCACGTCCACTCAAAACATCTGCACGTCCACTCAGAACATCAGCGTGTCCACTCAAAACATCTGTGCATCCAATGAGTTACTTTAGAGAAGTGATGGCAGATGTTACACAGGCAATCCGTCTCCTTTTGAATATAGTTCTACACTCTCAGTAAGTTGGGCAGTGGAATTACTGATATCTTTAGGGTATCGGACTGATTTCTTTGCTCCGCTCTCCAGATGTGGCTGAGTTCCAGAGGCCACTGCAGCCGAGTGAGCGTTCGTTTCCCGAGAGTTTGCACATTGCGTGTCCATCAGGATGTGAGCGGGAGCGTCAGTCTGAATCCACTGTCCCTGTACAATTCCCAGTCAGAATCGCAGGAGCCAGGCCGCCTTCAACTCACTGAGGCCAATTCCATCAATAACAGCCCAAGCACCAGCCCAATTCCATCAATAACAGCCCAAACACCAGCCCAATTCCATCAATAACAGCCCAAACACCAGCCCAATTCCATCAATAACAGCCCAAACACCAGCCCAATTCCATCAATAACAGCCCAAACACCAGCCCAATTCCATCAATAACAGCCCAAACACCAGCCCAATTCCATCAATAACAGCCCAAACACCAGCCCAATTCCATCAATAACAGCCCAAACACCAGCCCAATTCCATCAATAACAGCCCAAACACCAGCCCAATTCCATCAATAACAGCCCAAACACCAGCCCAATTCCATCAATAACAGCCCAAACACCAGCCCATCAATAACAGCCCAAACACCAGCCCATCAATAACAGCCCAAACACCAGCCCATCAATAACAGCCCAAACACCAGCCCGCAACTCGCTACGAGACCCGGGATTGAACCCAGCGCCTCCCAACCCTGAGTGCACACAGAGATCGCCCTTGGAGACTGACCGTGATTGGGTAGCAGAGTCCCGTGCTTAACTGCGATTGGTGGGCCATTTTGTACACCGGCTCGTGATTGGTTGAAGGTTTTGCACAGGTGACTGTGATTGAATACACACGAGAAATAGAAGCAGGAGTAGGCCATTCGGCCCATCGAGCCTGGCCCGCCACTCAATACCATCATGGCTGATCTATGCTGGCCTCAGCTCTCTTTCTGTGCCTTTACTCATAGCCCTCTATTCCTCCATCCGTCAAATATTTACCCACCTCCACTTTAAATACTTCTAATGATCCAGCCTCCATTACCCTTTGGGATAGAGAATTCCAGAGATTCACCACCCTCTGCGAGAAGGAATTTCTACGCACCTCAGTTTTGGATGACCGGCCCTTTATCTTGTAGCCATGTAGCTCTTATACCTTGTTCGAGAATCTCCCACTAGTGAAAACATCTCACCATCTACCCTGTCAAGCCCCCTCAGGCTCTTATATGTTTGAATAAGGTCACCACTCGCCCTTCTAAACTCCAAGGAATACAGACCCAGACTACTTAGTCTCTCTTTGATAGGACAATCTTCTCATCCCAGGAATTAGCACGCTGAATCTCCCTTGGACTGCCTCCAATGTTCATAGAATAGAATAGAATCCCTACAGTACAGAAGGAGGCCATTCGGCCCATCGAGTCTGCACCGACCACAATCCCACCAAGACCCTATTCCCGCAACCCCACATATTTACCCTGCTAACCCCCCCGACACTAGGGGCAATTTAGCATGGCCAATCAACCTAACCCGGCACATCTTTGGACTGTGGGAGGAAACCGGAGCACCCGGAGGAAATCCACACAGACACGGGGAGAACGTGCGAACTCCACACAGACATTGACCCGAGGCCGGAATTGAACCCGGGTCCCTGGCGCTGTGAGGCAGCAGTGCTAACCACTGGGCCACCGTGTCGCCCCTAATGTTACTACATCCATTTTTAGGTAAGGGGACCAAAACTGTACGCAGTGTTCCAGCTGAGGCCTCACCTACACTCTGTACGATTGCAACAAAACCTCCCTATTTTTAAACTCCAAACCCTTTGCAATAAAGGCCAAAATGCCATTTGCCTTCTGAACTACTTGTTGCACCGGCCAGCTAGCTTTCTGTGATTCACTGGGTGATGGTCTCACGTACTTGGTGGGTTGCCAATTTTGATGATTAACTTTTTATTCATTCATGGGCATCAGTGGGCCGGGCAGACATTCAGGGTGGCACAGTGGTTAACACTGCTGCCTCACAGCGCCAGGGACCCGGGTTCGATTCCCGACTTCACATTCTCCCCGTGTCTGCGTGGGTTTCCTCCGGGTGCTCCGGTTTCCTCCCACAGTCTATAGATGGGCGGGTTAGGTGGATTGGCCGTGTTAAATTGCCCCTTAGTGTCAGGGGATTAGCTGAGTAAATATGTGGGGATTACGGGTTAGGAGCTGGGTGGGATTGTGGTCGGTGCAGACTCGATGGGCCAAATGGCCTCCTTCTGCACTGTAGGGATTCTATAGCCCATCCCTAATTGCCCTTGAATGGAGTAGCTTGCTTGGCCATTTCAGAGGGGCAGTTAATGTGACTCCATTGCTGTGGCTCTGGACTCAGATGTAGGCCAGACCAGGCTAGGACGGCCAATGTGATTAGAATCATAGAATCCCTACAGTGCAGAAGGAGGCCATTCGGCCCATTGAGTCTACACCGACCACAATCCCACCCAGCCCCTATCCCCATAACCCCATGCATTTACCCTAGCTAGCCCCCTGACACTAAAGGGCAATTTAACATGGCCAATCCACCTAACCCGCACATCTTTGGAGTGTGGGAGGAAACCGGAGCACCCGGAGGAAACACTGGGAGAACGTGCAAACTCCACCCAGACAGAGAACTCGGGAATCGAACCCAGGTCCCTGGCGCTGTGAGGCAGATGTGCTGACCACTGTGCCACCGTGCCGCCCTCATACCTCCTTCAATATACACCTTGTTCATACATTTCCCCCTGTTCACTCCTACCGGCATCTAGAACCTCTGGAGTTCATTCACTTCAGTTCGACAAGTCCAGCCTGAAGCCAGAGTTTACCCTTTTGTCTGTTGTTTTGCTAACTAACTGCCATCATTAACTCCCGTCAAACCCGTTGATGATTTACCTCTGAACTACTTGTTGCACCTGCCCGCTAGCTTCCTGTGATTCACCGGGTGACGGTCTCACGTACTTGGTGGGTTGCCGGTTTTGATGAGTAACTTTTTATTCATTCGTGGGGCATCAGTGGCCGGGCTGGCATTTGCTGCCCATTCCTAATTGCCCTTGAACGGAGTGGCTTGCCCGGCCATTTCAGAGGGCCGGTTAAGAGTCAATGGTATTGCTGTGGCTCTGGGGTCACGTGTCGGCCAGGCCGGGTAAGGAGGGCAAATGTGGTCAACTCTTAACTGCCCTCGTCAGTTCGAGGGCAATTAGAGTTGGGCAACAAACGTCAGCTTGGCCTTCGTATCTACATGTGGAAGCGTGCGGCCCTCGGCAGCCCCCGTCCCACTCCTCCTCCTCCTCCTCCTCCCCCCCCTTCTCCGCACCCACAGGGATTCACTAACACAAGTGGCCTACGGTCGGTCCCCCTGCTTTTCTCAATGCAGTTTGCAACAGGAACTCTGACTGAAACAATAGCTGTAGTGAACACAAGTGCTTGTGAAAAGCTCTCTCTCCTCCTCCCCCGCCCCCTCCTCCCCTTATCTTTAACATCTGGATCTTGTTGTCATTTGTCGGAATGGTGGGGGTTGTGGGGGGTGGGGAGGGCGGGGGGGTGCAGGATTGTATGGAGCCTACAATTCCTCTGGCATTGTCTCAGTGTCTTTGTGAGCGCTCGGGGGGGGGGGGGGAGAGTGGGGCTTTGAGCCTAGGATGTGAATGATTCCACAATAACTTGTGTCCTGTGTCCCCACTATCTGCCTCCCCCCACTCCCTCCCTCCCCTTCCTCGCTTCTCACACAAAGGATGCAGGTGTCAGGATACAAACTTTTATTAACCTTTCAGATAACGAGGGTATTTGTCTTCATTCAGGTGGGATTGGGTGGGTTTTCTTTCATGTATTTTTCTCCCTGGTTTTTCTGACTCTGACGTTTAGCTCCATCCGGTCTGACTGGTGTATCCAACCCTCCGAGGGCCCCAGCCTCTCCGGGTTAGCTGGTGGTGGGCACCTTTGCAGAATCGCAGAGTTGTCCCAGCACCGAAGGAGGCCATTTGGCCCGTCGTGTCTGTGCCAGCTCTCCGAGAGTGCAACACACCCAGCGCTATTCCCCTGCCTTCTCCCCGTAACCCTCCACATTCTTCCTTCTCGGGCAAAAGCGTCCCCGGGACACGTCCCCCCGACTCTGGGTCGCATCCCCCGACTCCGGAACGCGTCCCAAAAACTAGAATGCAGAGGGAGTGGAACTGGTGGTAAAGGTGGGGGAAGTTTTTTATTATTCATTTGTGGGACATGGGTGTCGCTGGCTGGGCCAGCATTTATTGCCCATCCCTAGTTGCCCTTGGGAGGGCAGTTGAGAGTCAACCACATTGCTGTGGCTCTAGAGTCACATGTAGGCCAGACCAGGTAAGGACGGCAGATTTCCTTCCCGAAAGGACATCAGTGAACCAGATGGGTTTTTCCGACAATGGTTTCATGGTCATCAGTAGATTCTTAATTCCAGATATTTTTTTATTGAATTCAAATTCCACCATCTGCCGTGGCGGGATTCGAACCCAGGGTCCCCCAGAACATGAGCTGAGTTTCTGGATTAATAGTCTGGCGATAATACCACTAGGCCATGGCCTGCCTTTGGCGGGGGGGGAGGTAGGGGAAACCAAGGAGCCAATGAGTTGCTGTTACGCACGGCGCAGCAGCAATAACTTTTCTTTAAACGATGTAATTAATGTGTGGTGTGCGACACAGTTTACATTTCCACTGCGCAAAAGGCAAACATTGTAAGCCTTCTGGACGAGCTTGCTCACTGCAGTCTAAACACCGTGAGATCAAACACAACCGGCAAGGAAGATGCAACAAGTTAACACACAGCACACGGAGAGAGGAAAGAAAACGGGGACTCCGAGGAAATGAGAGGGGCTCATTTCTCGGACAAATTAAGTTGAGACAATAAAAAAGAGGCAGATGCTTTTAATATTCCTGATCCTGGGATAGGGCAATAAGGGCAGTGCCACCATGTCATGGAATCCATGTCATAGAATGCAGAAGGCGGCCATTCGGCCCCTGGAGTCTGTACCGACTACAATCCCACCCAGGCCCTATCCCCATAACCCCACACATTTACCCCGCTAATCCCCCCGACACTAAGGAGCAACTTAGCATGGCCAATCCACCCAACCTACATTCATGACCTTTCATAGTTTCTTGTGGTCTTGGGCAGAGCAGGAGCCGTACCAAGCTGTGATACAACCAGAACGAATGCGCTGCAATGAAGTTACTGTGAAATCCCCCTAGTCGCCACACTCCTGTTCGGGTACACTGAGGGAGAACTTAGCACGGCCAATGCACCCTAACCAGCACGTCTTTCAGACTGTGGGAGGAAACCGGAGCACCCGCAGGAAACCCACGTAGACACGGGGAGAATGTGCAAACTCCACACAAGCAGTGACCCAAGCCGGGATTCGAACCCAGGTCCCTGGCGCTGTGAGGCAGCAGTGCTAACCACTGTGCTACAATGCTGCCTAGTTTCGTTTAACGTTGTGTTAACTGTGATTTGAACAGAAAACAGGAGAAAATGCAGGAAAGACCCTGTTGCTGCTGGTTTGATCTGACACGTGTGTTTTTTTAATCAATTATTTAAGGGGTTTGCCTCTCCCTCACCCCCATCCTCAGTGATCCACCAATCACAGCCTCTCCCTCACCCCCATCCTCAGTGATCCACCAATCACAGCCTCTCCCTCACCACAGCCTCACTGATCCACCAATCACAACCTCTCCCTCACCCCCAGTCTCACTGATCCACCAATCACAGCCTCTCCCTCACCACATCCTCACTGATCCACCAATCACAGCCTCTCCCTCACCCCCATCCTCAGTGATCCACCAATCACAGCCTCTCCCTCAGCCCCATCCTCACTGATCCACCAATCACAGCCTCTCCCTCACCCCATCCTCACTGATCCACTAATCACAGCCTCTCCTTCACCCCATCCTCACTGATCCACCAATCGCAGCCTCTCCCTCACCCCATCCTCACTGATCCACTAATCACAGCCTCTCCTTCACCCCATCCTCACTGATCCACCAATCACAGCCTCTCCTTCACCCCATCCTCACTGATCCATCAATCACAGCCTCCCCATCTCGCTCTCTGCTTGTTGATCCACCAATCACAATCTCCCCCTTACCCCCCATGCGCACTAATCCACCAATCACAGCCTTGCCCCTATGCTAACTGATCCACCAATCACAGCCTCCCTCTTACCTGCATGCTCACTAATCCACAAATCAAAATGCCCCCTTCCCCCCATACTTGCTGATTCACCAATCAAAATCTCCTCTTCCTCTTCATGCTCACCGATCCGCCAATCACAGCCTTGCTCCTGTGCTCGCTGATCCACCAATCACAGGTTCCCATTGCCTGCATGCTCACTAATCGGCCAATCAATACCCACCCTCTCCCTTCATGCTCACTGATCCACCAATGACAGCTTTCCCTTTCCCTGCTCCACACCCACCCCAAGTGCTCACTAACCGTCCAATCACGGCATCTCATTTTGCTCTGTGTGCTTGCTTACCACCCAATCAGAGCTTTCCCTTTCCTTGCCGCCCTCACGCACGTGCTCCTCCAATCAGAGTTTCCCTCCTTTCCCGCTCTCTGCCGCCAGTTACCGCATTGTCACCCAATCAGAGAGCTCCCGGGAGATCACATGGTGATGCGGGAGTTGAGGTCATGCGTGAGTGGCGTCAAGGGAACACAATGCTACAGAACAGAGGGGAGGCTCAGAGCAGAGTGAGGGCAGAACGTGGATAACAACGTGGCACAGTGGTTAGCACTGCTGCCTCACAGCGCCAGGGACCCGGGTTTGATTCCCGGCTTGGGTCACTATCTGTGTGGAGTTTGCACATTCTCCCCGTGTCTGCGTGGGTTTCCTCCGAGTACTCCGGTTTCCTCCCACACTCCAAAGATATGCAGGTTAGGCGGATTGGCCACGCTAAATTGCCCCTTAGTGTCCAAAGATGTGCAATTTAAAGTAAAGTTTATTTATTAGTCACAAGTAAAGCTTACATTCACACTGTAATGAAGTTATTGTGAAAATCCCCTAGGTGGATTGGCCATGCTCAATTGCCCCTTAGCGTCCTACACATCCTGATGGGTAGGTTAGGGGGGGGATTAGTGGGGTAAATACACAGGGTTTCAGGGATAGGGCAGGGGTGCGCCTGACCAGGATGCTCTGTCGGAGAGTCGGTCCAGACTCAATGGGCCGAATAGCCTTCTGCACTGTAGGGATTCTAATCTTGATTCTCTGACCATTTTTTGCGGTTGTGTGAGTGGGATTAGCAGGGGACAAGTGTCAACACCATTTTACCCTGTTCATTTTCAGACCTTAATGGGGTGGGATCGCAATGCTGAAGGTTTGCTGAGGGAGTTTAAATGCTCCTGCACCGGACCTGATTAGTGCGTTGGAAATTGCAACCGAGACCTTTTACCGTGCCCACATTCTTCTGACTTGGAAATCAGAATATAACCCACTGAACCTTCCAATCTTCTCGAGTCCCACAAAAGGGCGGCACAGTGGTTAGCACTGCTGCCTCACAGCGCCAGGGACCCGGGTTCGAATCCTGGCTTGGGTCACTGTCTGTGTGGAGTTTGCACGTTCTCCCCATGTCTGTGTGGGTTTCCTCCGGGTGCTCCGGTTTCCTCCCACAGTCCGAAAGATATGCTGGTTAGGGTGCATTGACCCAAACAGGCGCCGGAGTGTGGGGATTTTTACAGTAACTTCATTGCAGTGTTAATGTAAGCCTACTTGTGACTGATAAATAAACTTTATTTTAACCCTCCCAAGCTCTCTTCCAACTCTGGCCTCTTGAACACGGGTCACGGGCATTCAGCCTCTGATCTCCGGGTAAGCGTTCTCCAAGGTGGTCTTCACGACAGCGCAGAGTCGCTGAGCAGAAACTGATAGCCAGGTTCCGTACACATGAGGATGGCCTCAACCGGGATATTGGGTTCATGTCACACTATCTGTAACCCCCACAACTTGCCTGGATGTGCAAAATCTCACTAGCTGTCCCGTTTGGCGACAATACACATCTCTTTAACCTGTGCTTAATGCTCCCTCCACTCACATTGTCTGTACCTTTAAGACTTGATTAGCTGTAAAGACTCACATTCCAATCATTATTCATGTAAATTGAGTTTGTGTCTTTGTGCCCTGTTTGTGATCAGAACTCCCACCCACCTGACGAAGGAACAGCCTGTTCCGAAAGCTAGTGGCTTTTGCTACCAAATAAACCTGTTGGACTTTAACCTGGTGTTGTTAGACTTCTTACTCTTGAACATCCCCAATGTTAATCGCTCTTCCATTGATGGCCATGTCTTCAGCTGCCCAAAGCTCTGGAATTCCTTGCTTAAACCTCTCCCTTTTGTCCTTCCTTTGTAGTTGCTCCCTAAAATCGACCTCTTTGTCCAAACTTTTGGTCATCGTTTCTGGGGGTCAAGACTTAGTTTGACAACATTGCTCCTGAAATGACTCGTGATGTTCCGTCAGGTTAAAGGCACTACACAAATGCAAGTTGTTGTTGTTGAAGAAGATTCTTCCTGACTTCCCAATGTCACTGACTGCCACATTCCTGAAAGAGGAATCTGGGGGGAAAAAAAACTGTATCACTGATAAAAGAGACACGCTGTCACAGTTTGTGTGCAGTTTTGGTCTCCTTTTCTGAGGAAGGATGTTCTTGCTCTCGGGGGAGCGCAGCGAAGGTTTACCAGGCTGATTCCGGGGATGGCGGGACTGAGGTATGAGGAGAGATTGACTAGGTTAGGATTGTTTTCACTGGAGTTCAGAGGGGATCATATAAAATTCTAACAGGACTAGACAGGGTAGATGCAGGGAGGATGTTCCCGATAGTGGGGGAGTCCAGAACCAGGGGTCACAGTCTGAGGATTCGGGGTGGACCATTTAGGACGGAGGTGAGGAGACATTTCTTCACCCAAAGAGTGGTGAGCCTGTGGAATTCATTACCACAGGAAGTAGTTGATGCCAAAACATTGAATGTATTCAAGAGGCGGCTGGATATAGCACTTGGGGCGAATGGGATCAAAGGTTATGGGGAGAAAGCAGGATTAGGCTATTGAGTTGGACGATCAGCCATGATGGTGACGTCCCAGAAATCCGGCGTTGGCGGGGGGAGGGACACTTTCTTTTCTCGAACTGGAACGTGTGGGAAAGTCTGGCTTTTTTTTAAGTTTATTTATTTGTGTCACAAGTAGACTTACATTAACACTGCAGTGAAGTTACTGGGAAAATCCCCTAGAGGAATCCATGGGAACTCCACTCCCAAGTAGCTTTTATGAATGAAGGCACCCAGACATTGGAAGGGGACAGGATATTGAATTTGATGATCAGCCATGATCATGATGAATGGCGGAGCAGGCTCGAAGGGCCGAATGGCCTCCTATTTCTAAGTTTTTCATCTCGCATCGGACAGATGCAAGAATAGCAAATTTCAAAAGGGAAGCAACGATTTATCATGCCACGTGACTGAAAGCAACTGTTTTAGTTCTTTAATTCCATGTTTTAATCTATGTTACAGGTTGTTCATTGCAGTGATCACCAGTGCTCCCAACGCACCCTCAGTGATGATGGTTTGGAGCTGCCTTCCACCTGTCCCTGGGGCTAACGCGAGCCAACCCTGGACAGAACTCTGGGAGTGGCGAAATCCCAACCTCTGACTGAAGCAGAGCCGACTGTCAAAAAATCACACCGGTACAAGTGTCCTTCTGTAAAGACACTTTTCACGCCTGCACTTTAAAAAACAAAAGAAAATCACAAACTATTGATTAATTTAATTTTTCATAGGGAAGAGGTAATAATATATTTGCTGCCTAACTGATACGAGGAAGCAGTTCTTTTTAAGTTTGGCCCTAAGTTAGGCTCTGGAAATGTAACTTCGGCCAGCATTGTGGCCAATCGATCCCATGGAACACTAGTCATGTGATTGGTTTCAACAATGGCGGATGTCAGCTGACCTTCGCGACAAGGAGCCAACCAACTTAAAGGAGGCAAGACCTTGACGGCCTTGTGCATGGACTTTGGAGATCCCAAGAAAGTTCGCAACCAATAAAACACTTTCTTCTGCAGTGTCGTGAGGTCACAGCCAATTTCCACCCTGCTAAATTCTCCCGTAAAATGCGCCAAACTTTTGGGAAAAAAAATAATTCTTTAAGAAGAAAATCATCTCAAGTGTGTTCACTTCCAGATTTTATGTCGCAAACCAACCATTTGTTAACGTTCTGTCTGTTTTTTTTTCCTTACGTTTCATTCACTTATTTTGGGCTCCCTCGAGTTTTCTATCAGTGCCCGGGTTCCTACATTGCGTAGGGTGGCACAGTGGGTTAGCACTGCTGCCTCACAGCGCCAGAGACCCGGGTTCGATTCCGGCCTCGGGTCACTGGCTGTTTGGAGTTTGCACATTCTCCCCGTGTCTGCGTGGGTTTCCTCCGGGTGCTCCGGTTTCCTCCCACGGCCCAAAGATGTGCAAGTTAGGTGAATTCATCATACTAAGTTCTCCCTCAGTGTACCCGAACAGGCGCCAGAGTGTGGCGACGAGGGGATTTTCACAGTAACTTTATTGCAGTGTTAATGTCAGCCTTGCTTGTGACTAATAAATAATAAACTTTTTAACTTTGCAAAGTGGTGGGGGATTGAAGCAATCTCGAGCAGTAACTACTCACCTCCGAGTAACAACCTTACCCTCCACAGCTGCCCTCCTACCTCCCCCCATCCCCTACACATTATTTATTTGAATTGTTAGTGTGTCCCAGAAGTCCCTCGTTGGGGGAGGGACACTTTTTTTTTCTGGAACTCTGAGGACATTGGAGCCCATGGGAAAATGTGGCCTTTTTTTAAAGTTTATTTATTATCATCACAAGTAGGCTTACATTAACACTGCAATGAAGTTACTGTAAAATCCCCAAGAGGAATCCATGGGAATTCCACTCCCAATGAGTTCTTATGAGTGAAGGCACCCAGATGTGGGAGGAAAGGGGGAATCAGGATATTGAATTCGATGATCAGCCATGATCATAATGAACGGCGGAGCAGGCTCAAAGGGCCGAATGGCCTCCTCCTGCCTCTAGTTTCTATGTTTTTATGACACTGCTCGAAATGATCGAAGCCTGGGGCGGCACGGTGGCACAGTGGTTAGCACTGCCACTTCACAGCGCCAGGGACCCCGGTTCGCTTCCGGCCTTGGGTCACTGTCTGTGTGGAGTTTGCACGTTCTCCCCGTATCTGCGTGGGTTTCCTCCGGGTGCTCCGGTTTCCTCCCACACTCCAAAGATAAAGTTTATTTATTTATTAGTCACAGGTAGGCTTATCTTAACATTGCCATTAAGTTACCATGAAATTCCCCTAGTCGCCACACTCCGGCGCCTGTTTGGGTACACTGAGGGAGAATTTAGCATGGTCAATGCACCCTAACCAGCACGTCTTTCGAACTGTGGGAGGAAACCGGATAGTTTCCAGGTGGGGGAGGTCGCGCACAGACGATGCGTGATCAGCAGTTAGCACTGCTGCCTCACAGCGCCAGGGACCCGAGTTCAATTCCGGCCTCGGGTCATTGTCTGTGTGGAGTCTATACGTTCTCCCCGTGTCTGCGTGGGTTTCCTCCGGGTGCTCCCACAGTCCAACCGTGTACAGGTTAGGCGGATTGACCATGCTAAATTTCCCGTTGGTGTCCAAAGATGTGCAGGTTAGGTGGATTGGCCATGCTAAATTCCCCCTTAGTGTCAAGGAGATTAGCAGGGTAAATAAGTGGGGTTACGGGGATAGGGCCTGGGTGGGAATGTAGTCGGTGCAGATTCGATGGGCCGAATGGCCTCTTTCTGCACTGTAAGGGTTCTGTGATCTTAGATTGATGGCCATTGGTTTTTAATTCACTCTCACGTGGAAATATCTCACCTACATCTCCCCTTTCGAACCCGTTACCCAATTTACATTTTTGCAGATATTTCAGTCAGAAATCCAGGTGGCAATCCCAAGTTAAAATCTCAACCAGTTCAGAATTTACCTCCAGGCAGAAGAAAGATCAGCGAAATCAGCTTATTATCCAACGCTGCCTTTTTCAAAATTAAACTGTTCGAAATAATGATTCCCTGTGAATGTCTCTGTTTCTCGTGCCTGGCTTTCTTTCAAGTTTGGGAAATATTTCATTTCTTTAATATTTGCTCTTGACACAATTGAAATAAACTGGGGGGAGAGAGAGGCGACAGTTGAAAAACGTGCGGGAAACGGGAGCTGAATTAACATCAGTAAAGATCTGCTCATTCATTCTGAATGCTTCAGTAATCATCTCTTTCCAGAGTATGTGTGTCTGCGCGCGTTTCCGTGTGTGTTTGCGCATGCGTATCCATGTGTGTGTGCGCACGCGCCCATATCCGTGAGTGTACATGCATATTGGTGTACATGCATACCCGTGTGCGCGTGCATATTCGTGTGTGTGCGTATCCGTGTGTGTGCATTCGTGTGTGTATGTGGCATGCATGCGTATCTGTGTGTGTGTGTGCGTATCCGTGTGTGTGTGCATATCCGTGTGTGTGAGCGTGCGTATCCATGCGTGCGTGCGTATCCGTGTGTATGTGTGTGCATTCGTGTGTGTATGTGGCATGCATGCGTATCCGTGTGTGTGTGCGTGCGTATTCATGTGTGCGTGCTTATCCGTGTGTGTGCATGTTTATCTCTGCGTGCATATCCGTGTGTATGTGTGCATATCCGTGTGTGTATGTGTGTGTGCTTGCATATTCGTCTGTGTGTGTCTGTGGTGTATGTGTGTGTGTAGGTATCAGTATGTGTATCCATGTATCTGTGTGCGTCTCCATGTGTGTTTATGTATGTGCGTATCCATGTGCATGTATGCATATTCACGTGTATGTGCATGCATGCCTATTCTTGCATCTAACTACATATGTATCCATGTGTGTATAGTAACCAATACATGTATGTGCAAAGTACAAACCAGTGTGTGTATTCATGTGTGTGTTTCTATTTGTTCAACATCCATGCACAGCTGGCTCGGATCTTGTATCTGTCCAGTTCTCCCATCACATATTCCTCTCTCTCCCCCTCCCCGTACTTTGTCAAAGACTCTGACCTGTTGGTGCCCACCCCCCGCACCTCCCGCAGTGCAGTTTAAACTGAAAAGCTCAAACCGCGGGCAGCGTTAAGATTCTGGGCGCAATGCTACGCTGCAACTAGTTCTGCTGCTGTTTCGAGAACAGGTGTCAGTTCTAATGGTTCCTTCAGCTGCCTGGACCCGAAGCTCTGGAATTCCCTCCCTAAATCTCTCTGCCTCCCTCTCTCCTTTAAGATGATTTCTAAAATCAGCCTCTTTGTCCAAGCAATTACCCACCTGCCTAATAACCCCTTACGTGGCTCAGTGTTAAATTAGAGGCCTTGAGGGGCAACACGGTGGCACAGTCGTTAGCACTGCTGCCTCACAGTGCCAGGGACCCGGGTTCAATTCCCGGCTTGGGTCACTGTCTGTGTGGAGTTTGCACGTTCTCCCCGTGTCTGCGTGGGTTTCCTCCGGGTGCTCCGGTTTCCTCCCGCAGTCCAAAGATGTATGGGTTAGGTTGATTGGCCGTGTGAAATTGCCCCTTAGTGTCAGGGGGTCAGACTAGGGTAAATGCATGGGGATAGGGCCTCAGTGGGATTGTGGTCGGGACAGACTCGATGGGCCTCCTTCTGCATTGTACGATTCTACGATTCTCACAGCGCCAGGGACCCGGGTTCGATTCCGGTCTCAGGTCACTGTCTGTGTGGAGTTTGCACATTCTCCCCGTGTCTGCGTGGGTTTCCTCCGGGTGCTCCGGTTTCCTCCCACTGACACCAAAGATGCCCCTCACTGTCCCAAGATGTGTAGGTGGAGGGGGGTTAGCGGGGTAAAGCTTTAAAGTTTATTTATTAGATTCACAGGTAGGCTTCATTAACACTGCAATGAAGTTACTGTGAAAATCCCCTAGTTGCCACACTCCGGCGCCTGTTCGGGTACACCGAGGGAGAATTTAGCACGGCCAATGCACTGAACCAGCACACCTTCCAGACTGTGGGAGGAAACCAGAGCACCCGGAGGAAACCCACGCAGACACGGGGAGAACGTGCAGACTCTGCACAGACAGTGACCCAAGCCAGGAATCAAACTCGGGTCTCTGGCACCGTGAAGCAGCAGTGCTAACGACTGTGTCACTGTGCCGGCCTAGACATCCCTGGTCTTGGGAACAAGCTGGGTTTTTATAACAGTGATAAAGTTTAAAGTTTTTTAAAAATGTATTAGTCATAAGTCACAAGGGCGGCACGGTAGCACAGTGGTTAGCACTGCTGCTTCACAGCTCCAGGGACCTGGGTTAGATTCCCGGCTTGGGTCACTGTCTGTGTGGAGTTTGCACATTCTCCTCGTGTTTGCGTGGGTTTCCTCCGGGTGCTCCGGTTTCCTCCCACAGTCCAAAGATGTGCGGGTTAGGTTGATTGGCCATGCTAAAAATTGCCCTTAGTGTCCTGAGATGCGTAGGTTAGAGGGATTAGTGGGTAAATATGTAAGAATATGGGGATAGGGCCTGGGTGGGTTTGTGGTCGGTGCAGACTCGATGGGCCGAATGGCCTCTTTCTGTGCTGTAGGGTTTCTAAGATTCTAAGTAAGGCTTATATTAACATTGCAATGAAGTTACTGTGAAATTCCGCTAGTTGCCACACTCCAGCATCTGTTCAGTCAATGCACCCTAACCCGCACATCTTTCAGACTGTGGGAGGAAACCAGAGCACCCGGAGGAAACCCACACAGACACGGGGAGAATGTGCGGACTCCGCACAGCCAGTGACCCGAGTCCGGGAATCGAACCTGGATCCCTGGCGCTGTGAGGCAGCAGTGCTAACCACTGTGCCGCCATGAAGTAAAGTTTATTTATTAGTCACAAGTAGGCTTATATTGACACTGCAATGAAGTTACAGTGAAAATCCCCTAGTTTCCACACTCTGGCACCTGTTTGGGTACACTGAGGGAGAATTTTAGCACGGCTAATGCGCCCCTAACCAGTACGCCTTTGGACTGGTCACCATTAATGAGACTAGCTTGCAATTCCAGATTTTATTCATTGAACTTAAATTCCACCAGTTACCGTGGTGGGATTTGAACCCATGTCCCAAGACAAAGGATCATCTGGACTCGAAACGTCAGCTCTTTTCTCTCCTTACCGATGCTGCCAGACCTGCTGAGATTTTCCAGCATTTTCTCTTTTGGTTTCAGATTCCAGCATCCGCAGTAACTTGCTTTTATTCCAAAATAATCAGCCTGAGCACTTGGATTAGTACTTTTACCTTTACCAGTTTATTTTATTTTCAAGTCGATAAGATACTTCTGGGGACCCGGGTTCGAATCCCGCCACGGCAGTTGGTAGAATTTGAATTCAATAAAAAATATCTGGAATTAAGAATCCACTGAAGACCATGAAACCATTGTCGGAAAAACCCATCTGGTTCACTAATGTCCTTTAGGGAAGGAAATCTGTTTGGGTGCCACAGTGGTTAGCACTGCTGCCTCACAGCGCCAGGGGCCCGGGTTCAATTCCGACCTCAGGTCTGTGTGGAGTTTGTACATTCTCCCCATGCCTGCGTGGGTTTCCTCCGGATGCTCCGGTTTCCTCCCACAGTCCAAAGATATGCGGGTTAGGTTGATTGGCCGTGCTAAATTGCCCCTTGGGTGTCGGGGGATTAGGAGGGTAAGTATGTGGTGTTCCGGGGATAGGACCTGGGTGAGATTGTTGTTGGTGCAGGCTCGATGGGCCGAACGGCCTCCTTCTGCACTGTAGGAACTCTATGATTCTATGATCTAAAATAACCTGTGGAAACTTTCTCCCCACATCTGCTTATCGACCTGCTCCTGTGTGATTCCTCATCCTGTTTATTTTGGCTGTTTGCGATTTCCATGTTATTTTCTCTAGTAGGAAAGCTGGCTCCCTTTTCGCTGACAACACTGTTTATTTTTTTCTCCCCAGAATCCTTCTCTTGTGAAACGGGCTCCAAAATAAACTTGCCCGTAATGCACTCCAGCCGATGTATCCCGGGTGAATTATCAGCTGCATCCCACTCTTCCCCCCCTCCTCCCAAAGACACAGTTTCTCACAGGGAAACAATGAGGTTTTTTTGGGGGGCGGCGGGGGGGGGGAGCGGCTTTCGGGAACTGCTGCCAGGGACATATCGATGAACAGGCACCGCTTAGCCAGGCCAATCTACATGACAAAGGAAGGAGCCACTTGACATTTATATGAGCCGCGTCTCTCCTACAGGAATAGTCTAACCCATTATCTGAAGGAGTCATTTGAAGTGTTTAATCAATTCCTACATTTTGTTTTCCCCCTCCAAGAGAGCAGACTGTTTAGATTGGACAAGTCAAGTTAATGACTATGTTACTGGCTCCCCCCTCAATCCCAGTTTGACTATCTGTGTGTGATACAGTCACACGTGTGTGTGTGGGTCCGATGTATATATTCTCAGTAAGAAGTCTCACATCACCAGGTTAAAGTACAACAGGTCCAACAAAACCTGTTGGACTTTAACCTGGTGTTGTGAGACTTCTTACTGCGTCCACCCCAGTCCAACGCCGGCATCTCCACATCATATATTCTCAGTTACAGCTCCAAAAAATCTGAGAACACATACCAACCTTCAAGAGCACACTGTTCATAGAGTACATAGGGGGAGAAGGAAAGGAGAGGGTGCAAAATGTAGTGTTACAGTCATAGCTAGGGTGTAGAGAAAAATTAATATATATGGCAGGTCCACTCAAAAGTCTGAAGGCAGCAGGGAAGAAGCTGTTCTTGAGTCATTTTTAAAATTCATTCATGGGATATGGGCGTCGCTGGCTGGCCAGCATTCATTGCCCATCCCTCGTTGTCCTTGGAGGGCAGTTGAGAGTCAACCACATTGCTGTGGCTCTGGAATCACATGTAGGCCAGACCAGGTAAGGACGGCAGATTTCCTTCCCTAAAGGACATTAGTGAACCAGATGGGTTTTTCCAACAATCGACAATAGTTTCACAGGAATCGAACCTGGGTCTCTGGCGCTGTGAGGCAGCAATGCTAACCGCTGTGCCACCATGCTGCCCCAAAACAATGGCAGTAACTTGAATGCAGTGTCAATGTAAGGGTACTTGTCACATTAATAAATAAGCTTAAACAAGATCTAAGCTGACAAGATAAAGCATTGGGCTTGATCCGACATTGAGAATAAAAGGGGTTCCTTTGTTTATAAGATTCAATTCCCCACTCCACCGCCCCCACCCCCCCCACCCCCCCCCCCCCCCCCGCTCCCTGTATACTT
The DNA here is from genome assembly GCF_964213995.1 of Mustelus asterias. Taxonomy (NCBI): domain Eukaryota; kingdom Metazoa; phylum Chordata; class Chondrichthyes; order Carcharhiniformes; family Triakidae; genus Mustelus; species Mustelus asterias. Next base: position 7,217,095 of record NC_135829.1, on the reverse strand, counting down.
TGAGCTTCAGCCTATTCACTCAGCAACTAACATCAGACCCTGTGCCTGAGGCAAACTCCAGATTAAATTCTCATCGCAAAGAAGAAATATAGGCTGCGATTCTCCCAAAAGTGCTGAATTGGTGGGAAAACGGTTCTAAATCCCGACTGTTTTGTCAGTTCAGCTTCTCACCTGAATCTCCGCACTCTGTGCAGTGCAGAGTTCATGATGTGGAGGTGCCGGCGTTGGACTGGGGTAAACACAGTAAGGAGTCTAAACAACACCAGGTTAAAGTCCAACAGGTTTATTTGGTAGCAAACACCACGAGTGCAGAGGTCCCAGTCGTGAATCTCATTAAAAACCCGGGGGGGGTGGGGCCTATTCACGCCAGAGTTTGACAGTTCTGGAGCTCTGCGCATGCGCAGTGGTCCCGATCTGTCAGACTCCCCGTTTGGTGGCCAGCTCGATCGCTGGCCAGCCCGGGACCCCCGCAGTGCTGCCCCTCCAACCACCGCCCCCCCCCCCCACCCCCGCCATGGCCCCCGCCATGGCCCAATCGCAGCCTCCACAATTCCCGGGCCAGCCCTGACCCCCCACCCCCCAGCCCGGAGCGCCCCGATGCACAGCCCACCACCCCCCTCAGCAGTGGCGAACCCCCACCCCCTTCACCCCGGCAGATCCCCTTCCGCTGACCCCTCCCAGGGTCAGACCGCCCCCCCAACCCCCCCGCCCCAATCACTACCCTCCCTCCATCTCAAACCTATCCCAATTGCAGAGTGGCAGCCGGACCCCCCCCCCCCCCCCACCGACTACCCCCAGGCCCTACCCACAATAAGCCCCACCCCCACTGCTTGATGCCCGGTGGGCAGTGCCAAGGTGCCCCCTGGGCCTGGGCACTTTGCCCCTTGGGGGCCCAGGCTGGCACTGCCAGGGTGCCCATGCCCAGGGGGCACCAACACCCTCCGCCGCCTGATCACCTGGGGGACCTCAATTGCCCCCCCTTCACTCCGGCAGGGTCTCCCGCTAGTTCCCCGAACATGGGGAGTTAGCCTAAACCCCGCCAGAATGAAGTACTCCTAGCGGGGTGGGAGATTCAGGTCCTGATAATGAGCTAATAAACACATTTCAAATACATTCAGAAAAGATTTAAATGACTTACCTGCCTTCCCGCCGGTTTCCAGCGTGGTGTGACCGGCGACTGTTCGCCGGCTCTGGGGGATGTGCATGTATTCCTGGCACATGCACAAATCCCGGTTCAAGGCCGGAGACGCGCGTCTCCCACCGCGACCCAACAGAAAAGTTGTGGGTCGCAATGGGAGAATCGCGGCCACAACCTTTTTTTGAGGTCAATATCCCTCCTCCTCCAGTCTGTCACCTGCCTCTCTGCCAATGCCCAGTCAGTCTGGGTTCCACCAGCATTGCACCAAAAAATAGAATTCTGAGCAGAAAGTGAGAACCAAATGGTAAGAATCATAGAATCCCTACAGTGCAGAAAGAAGCCCATTCGGCCCATTGAGCCCGCACTGACCACAATCCCACCAAGACCCTATCCCCGGCAACCCCACCTATTTACCCTGCTAATCCCCCTGAAACTAATCCCCCCCCTTGGCATGGTGCGCAATGGTTAGCACTGCTGCCTCACAGCGCCAGGATTCCATTCCCGGCTTTGGGTCACTGTCTGTGCGGGGTCTGCACATTCTCCCCATGTCTGCATGGGTTTCCTCTGGGTACTCCAGTTTCCTCCCACAGTCCAAAGAATGTGCTGGTTAGGTGTATTGGCCGTGCTAAATTCTCCCTCAGTGTAGCCGAACAGGCGCTGGAGTGTGGCGACTAGGGGATTTTCACAGTTACTTCATTGCAGTGTTAATGTAAGCCAACTTGTGACACTAATAAAAAGGGCAATTTAGCACAGCCAATCCAATTAACCTGCACATCTTTGGACCGTGGGAGGAAACCGGAGCACCCGGAACAGAAAGAGAGGAAATGCGAAAATCCTGAGGTAAATAGCAGGAAAATGCAGCAGAATCGCACAACTCCAGTTTTTAAAAAATCCCAGAAAAAGTTCAAGAGGAATTTCAAAGTTTAAAAAATCTTTGCTTATTCGGAATGTTAACTCCAATAATTCCAGTTTAAAGTTTTGACAAGTTTTGGTCATCTGGACTCGAAGCGTTATCTCTTTTCTCTCCTGACAGATGCTGCCAGACCTGCTGAGATTTTCCAGCGTTTTCTCTTTAAAGTTAGTTGGTTTGCAAAAAAGATAGTGTGGAATATTGTTTAGTTTATTTATTGGTGTCACAAGTAGGCTTACATTAACACTGCAATGAAGTTACTGTGAAAATCCCCTAGTCGCCACACTCCTGTTCGGGTACACTGAGGGAGAATTTAGCACGGCCGATGCACCCTAACCAGCACGTCTTTCGGACTGTGGGAGGAAACCGGAGCACCCGGAGGAAACCCACGCAGACGCGGGGAGAACGTGCAAACTCCACACAGACAGTGACCCGAGGCCGGGAATCGAACCCGGGTCCCTGGCGCTGGGAGGCAGCAGTGCTAACCCACTGTGCCCGATTGGTAAGATTAAACTTTACAATGTTCATTGGCAGAAAATGAAATCCCTCGGGGGGGTTGGGGGGGGGGGGGGGCGCGCAGGGGGGAGGGGAGGTTAAAGCTTCGAATAGGGTGACTGGGTGTAAATTTAACATGGTGTTGTCATACTTCCTACTGAGGGTAAATTTAATCGCGACTTAATCCGCCCCAACAGCTCTTGTTATCAAACAGGCGTCTTGCCTGTTTTCAGAGAGTTTTTAAAGGCCTCCAGATGATTTTGTTTTGTTGCAGCAGGGATGGGTTGATGTGTAAACGCCACCACACGTTCCTTAATATATATAAATATATATATATATATATATGCACTTATATCAATGAGGGGGGGGGGGGGAGGCGATAAACTGGCAATTAATGCTGCAATAAGTGGTTGTAAAATGTAATAGCAAACAGATTATTCTCAACAGAAAAGTGCTGAGTCTTTTGTCTGTGTGTGTTGGGCACTGATTCCCTTGTGTTTTAAACTGCCTCTGTCTTTTTGCCCTCTCAACACTGCAGTGTTCAAGCCCTATTCAGGACAACCCCCACCCCCTTGCATTGATGAATGGTTCATTGTATCCCATTCCCAAATTCTCTCCCTCTCGCTTTCCCGACAAGTTCCTGTGTGTTTCGCTTTCGAGCTGTTTATCTAAGTCGGTTCAGTTCTCCGGCGCTCAGGGCAAAAAGAAAAGCGAGAGTGCACTGGAAGTCAACTGTGTCCAGATGGACTCACTCTCCCACTGTAAACTTTCTCCTCGCTGTTTAATAAACAGCATTGCACGACAGCCCATCACACACCCTCCACGCTTCGGAGCTCAGCGCTGTTTATTTGAATATTTGGATAATGAAGCGAAAAGCATAATGAAATAGGATTTACAAGTCAACAAAGAAAAGGCAACCCAATGAGGGAATGATTTTTTTTGTTGTTGAGGGGGGTTCATTGAATTTCAACCTTGAAAAACATGATTTTTTAAAACAATTTATATATTTATATAGAGAGAGAGAGGACTTGAACATTAAAATAGGATAAGGACCCCACACACCCGACATTCTCTCTTCCACCTTCTTCCGTCGGGAAAAAGATACAAAAGTCTGAGGTCACGTACCAACCGACTCAAGAACAGCTTCTTCCCTGTTGCTGTCAGACTTTTGAATGGACCTACCTCGCATTAAGTTGATCTTTCTCTACATCCTAGCTATGACTGTAACACTCCATTCTGCACTCTCTCCTTTCCTTCTCTATGAACGGTATGCTTTGTCTGTATAGCGCACAAGAAACAATACTTTTCACTGTAAATACATGTGATAATAATAAATCAAGTCATCCATTGAGTTTGAGAGATTATAGGTGTGAAAAATGGATACTCAGCCATGGGGAGTGGGAGTTAAAGATAGGGTGGCACAGTGGGATAGCACTGCTGCCTCACAGCGCCAGGGATCCGGGTTCGATTCCCGGCTTGGGTCACTGTCTGTGCGGAGTCTCCCCATGTCTGCGTGGGTTTCCTCCGGGTGCTCCGGTTTCCTCCCACATTCTGAAAGACATGCTGGTTAGGTGCACTGGCCATACTAAACTCTCCCTCAGTGTACCTGAACAGGCGCCGGAGTGTGGCGACTCGGGGATTTTCACAGTAACTTCACTGCAGTGTGAATGTAAGCCTACTTGTGACACTAATAAATAAACTAAACTAGATTTTTGATCAGTAAGGGAATTAAGGGTTGCTGGGAAAGGGACAGGAAAGTGCACTTGCGGAAAGTCGGAATAGCCATGATCCATGATTAGCCACGCAACCCGGACATACTCTCTTCCACCTTCTCCACCCAGAGGGTGGTGAATGTGTGGAATTCACTACCACAGAAAGTAATTGAGGTTAAAATGTTGTGTGATTTCAAGAAGAAATTAGATATCGCTCTTGGGGCTAAAGGGATCAAGGGATATAGGGGAGGAAGGGGGGAATCAGGATATTGAATTTGATGATCAGCCATGATCAAAATGAATGGCAGAGCAGGCTCGAAGGGCCGAATGGCCTCCTCCTGCTTCTCATTTCTGCATTTCTTCCGTCGGGAAAAAGATAGGAAAGTCTGAGATCACGTACCAACCGACTCAAGAACAGCTTCTTCCCTGCTGCCATCAGACTTTTGAATGGACCTACCTCGCATTAAGTTGATCTTTCTCTACACCCTAGCTATGACTGTAACACTACATTCTACACTCTCTCCTTTCCTTCTCTATGAACGGTATGCTTTGTCTGTATAGCGCGCAAGAAACTACTTTTCACTGTATACTAATACATGTAAGAGTTTTAACACCAGGTTAAAGTCCAACAGGTTTATTTGGTAGCAAATGCCATTAGCTTTTGGCGCGCTGCTCCTTCATCACAAAGGAGCAGTGCTCCGAAAGCTAATGGCATTTGCTACCAAATAAACCTGTTGGACTTTAACCTGGTGTTGTTAAAACTCGCACTGTGTTTACCCCAGTCCAACACCGGCATCTCCATATCATTACTAATACATGTGACAATAATAAATCAAATTAAAAAAGATGTATGGGTTAGGTGGATTGGCCGTGCTAAATTGCCCCTTAGTGTCAGGGGGACTAGCTAGGGTAAATACATGGGATTATGGGGATAGGGCCTGGGTGGGATTGTGGTCGGTGCAGACTCGATGGACCGAATGGCCTCTTTCTGCACTGTAGGATTCTATGATTCTAACATATATAAGGCACACTGTGGTCCCTATTTTAAACTAATCTGTTTTTTTTCAAATGTATGCAAGAAACAATACTTTTCACTGTATCCCAAAGCATGTGACAATAATAAATCAAATCCGACTAGATGGTGGAACAGGCTCGAGGGGCCGAATGGTCTACTCCTGTTCCTGTTTCTTATGGGCTTAACAGGGAGAGGGAAGATATGGTTGCGGATGTTTTAAGGGCTGGTGTAATAGTAACTTCACTGGACTGGTAATCTAATGCTCAGCGGATGTGTGTGTTCAAATCCCACCATGGGAATAAAACCACAGAAATCCATCTTTATACAGAATTTAAATTCACCCAATAATAAATCTGGGGATTGAAAGCTCATCTTCGTTACGGTGACCGTGGAACAATCACCGATTGTCACAGAAACCAAAGAACCCCTACACTGCAGAAAGAGACCATTCGGCCCATCGAGTCTGCACCGACCCTCCGGAAGAGCAGTCCATCTATGCCCACTCCCCACCCCCCCCCCCCCCCCCCCCCCCCCCCCCCACCCCCCCCGCCCTGTCACTGTAACCCCACGCATTGATCGTGGCCAATCAACCTAATCATAGAATCTCTACAGTGGAGAAGAGGCCACTCGGCCCATCGAGTCTGCACCAGCTCTCTGACAGAGCATCCCACCCAGGCCCTCTCCCCTATCCCTGTAACCCCACACATTTACCATGGCTAATCCACCTAACCCGCACATCTTTGGACTTTCTGGTTAGTGATGAGGGAGGGAAGAGGAGGAAAGTGGAGGGCGGAGAATGTGCAAATTAAGTCAACCCCACAAAGGGTTTTAAGGTGTTGAGGAGCAAACATTAGGGTAGGGGCTACAGGGGAGAAGCTGGGGGCTTGATTTAACACTCGATGGAATATCTTTTAAGGACTAAGGGTGGCACGGTGGCACAGTGGTTAGCACTGCTGCCTCACAGCGCCAGGAACCTGGGTTCGATTCCCGGCTTGGGTCACTGTCTGTGTGGAGTTTGCACGTTCTACCCGTGTCTGCGTGGGTTTCCTCCGGGTGCTCCAGTTTCCTCCCACAGTCCGAAAGACCTGCTGGTTAGGGTGCATTGGCCGTGCTAAATTCTCCCTCAGTGTACCCGAACAGGTGCCGGAATGTGGCGACTAGGGGATTTTCACAGTAACTTCATCGCAGTGTTAATGCAAGCCGACTTGTGACACTAATAAACAAACTTTAACAATTTGGGGTTTGTGCAGAAGGCTGGAGTTCTATCAGGTCTGGGAGTCTACAGAGGGCACATAAAATGTTCTGGGAGGGCCAGAGAGGCAAGGGGTGGAGAAGACCTCGATGGTGGGGGGTCTGGGAGTCTACAGAGGGCACATAAAATGTTCTGGGAGGGCCAGAGAGGCAAGGGGTGGAGAAGACCTCGATTGGGGGGGGGCCCAGTCCATAGACAGATTGAGACTGTGGGGTGGGCTCAACAGTAGGGGAAGGGGGCAGAGTCTGCTGGTGGGAGGCCTAAGCGAGGAAGTCAAAACACAATCAGGACCGACTGTCAGACGTGCAGGCTGACAGCACAGCAATGGAGAGGGGGAGGGAAGTAAGCGGGGGAGATGCAGGACTGGGTTTAAGCCCCTCCCAGGAGACAAAAACAGAACTATGCAAAACAGATACAAAACTGTTACCTGAATTTATTTCCAAACCTTATTAGTTGCAAATCCATAAATAGTGACACAAAAAAATCTCCACCTTTGTACAAAAAGCCTTCGGACAGTTAACAAATCTAAAAAAAGCCAAGAGGCCCAACGTTTCACAGTTCTGGGTCCCGTTTATCAATATTTATTGTAAAGACCAGTTGAACCATTAAAAAAAATATTTGCAGGCACCGTAAGTGTGTTTCATTCAATCCGGCCAAGCCCCAAGCTGGTTGGATGAGTAACTTTTAAACAAACCCCCTGTTTTTAGCTGTAAAAATAATTGACTTAGCAGTGGCGGGATGGGAGGGAGGGGGCTGTGATACCCGGGGTACGGGGGAGTGGGGGAGAGGGAGGGAGCTGTGATACCCAGGGTATGGGGGAGTGGGGGAGAGGGAGGTGGCTGTGATACCTGGGATACGGGGGAGTGGGGGAGAGGGAGGGGTTGTGATAGCCGGGGTACGGGGGAGTGGGGGAGAGGGAGGGGGCTGTGATACCCGGGGTACGGGGGAGTGGGGGAGAGGGAGGGACCTGTGATACCCAGGGGTACGGGGGAGTGGGGGAGAGGGAGGGACCTGTGATTCCCAGGGGTACGGGGGAGTGGGGGAGAGGGAGAGGGAGGGGTTGTGATACCCGGAGTACGGGGGAGTGGGGGAGAGGGAGGGGTTGTGATACCCGGAGTACGGGGGAGTGGGGGAGAGGGAGGGGGCTGTGATACCCGGGGTACGGGGGAGTGGGGGAGAGGGAGGGGGCTGTGATACCCGGGGTACGAGGGAGTGGGGGAGAGGGAGAGGGAGGGGTTGTGATACCCGGAGTATGGGGGAGTGGGGGAGAGGGAGGTGGCTGTGATACCCGGGGTACGGGGGAGTAGGGGAGAGGGAAGGGGCTGTGATACCCGGGGTACGGGGGAGTGGGGGAGAGGGAGGGGGCTGTGATACCCGGGGTACGGGGGAGTGGGGGAGAGGGAGGGGGCTGTGATACCCAGGGGTACGGGGGAGTGGGGGAGAGGGAGGGGGCTGTGATACCCGGGGCACGGGGGAGTGGGGGAGAGGGAGGGGGCTGTGATTCCCAGGGGTACGGGGGAGTGGGGGAGAGGGAGAGGGAGGGGTTGTGATACCCGGAGTACGGGGGAGTGGGGGAGAGGGAGGGGTTGTGATACCCGGAGTACGGGGGAGTGGGGGAGAGGGAGAGGGAGGGGTTGTGATACCCGGAGTACGGGGGAGTGGGGGAGAGGGAGGGGTTGTGATACCCGGAGTACGGGGGAGTGGGGGAGAGGGAGAGGGAGGGGTTGTGATACCCGGAGTACGGGGGAGTGGGGGAGAGGGAGGGGTTGTGATACCCGGAGTACGGGGGAGTGGGGGAGAGGGAAGGGGCTGTGATACCCGGGGTACGGGGGAGTGGGGGAGAGGGAGGGGGCTGTGATACCCGGGGTACGGGGGAGTGGGGGAGAGGGAACGGGCTGTGATACCCGGGGTACGGGGGAGTGGGGGAGAGGGAGGGGGCTGTGATACCCGGAGTATGGGGGAGTGGGGGAGAGGGAGGGGGCTGTGATACCCGGGGTACGAGGGAGTGGGGGAGAGGGAGGGGGCTGTGATACCCGGAGTACGGGGGAGTGGGGGAGAGGGAGGTGGCTGTGATACCCGGAGTACGGGGGAGTGGGGGAGAGGGAGGGGCTGTGATACACGGGGGAGTGGGGGAGAGGGAGGGGGCTGTGATACCCGGAGTATGGGGGAGTGGGGGAGAGGGAGGGGTTGTGATACCCGGAGTATGGGGGAGTGGGGAGAGGGAGGGGGCTGTGATACCCGGAGTATGGGGGAGTGGGGGAGAGGGAGGGGTTGTGATACCCGGAGTACGGGGGAGTGGGGGAGAGGGAGGGGGCTGTGATACCCAGGGTACGGGGGAGTGGGGGAGAGGGAGGGGGCTGTGATACCCGGGGTACGGGGGAGTGGGGGAGAGGGAGGGGGCTGTGATACCCGGGGTACGGGGGAGTGGGGGAGAGGGAGGGGGCTGTGATACCCGGAGTACGGGGGAGTGGGGGAGAGGGAGGTGGCTGTGATACCCGGAGTACGGGGGAGTGGGGGAGAGGGAGGGGCTGTGATACCCGGGGTATGGGGGAGTGGGGGAGAGGGAGGGGGCTGTGATACCCGGAGTACGGGGGAGTGGGGGAGAGGGGGGGGGCTTTGATAGCCGGGGTACGGGGGAGTGGGGAGAGGGAGGGAGCTGTGATACCCGGGGTACGGGGGAGTGGGGGAGAGGGAGGGGCTGTGATACCCGGAGTACGGGGGAGTGGGGGAGAGGGGAGGGCTTTGATAGCCGGGGTATGGGGGAGTGGGGGAGAGGGAGGGGGCTGTGATACCCGGGGTACGGGGGAGTGGGGGAGAGGGAGGGAGCTGTGATACCCAGGGGTACGGGGGAGTGGGGGAGAGGGAGAGGGAGGGGGCTGTGATACCCGGGGTATGGGGAAGTGGGGGCGAGGGAGTGGGCTGTGATACCTGGGGGGGGTGATACCCAGGGTAGGGAGGGGGAGTCTGTGATACCCCTAGGGGGGCTATGATGACCAGGGGAATGGGGGCTCTGATACCCAGGGTAGGAGAGCTGTCAATAGCCCAGAGTGTGGGGGAACCTGTCATACCCAGGATAGTGGGGGGCTGTATTTGAGATGACAGGAAGGGAAGCTCCAGTATTTGAAATGTTTGTGTTTTGTTACCACTTGAGTTACCCAGTGCCCCCTCCTCACCCCACAGACAATAAAAAGGCCAGACAGATGGCAAAACAGAGAGAGAGAGAAAGAGAGACAGACAGAGAGAGAGACACAGAGAGAGAGACACACACACACACACAGAGACACACACACAGAGAGTCAGAGACACACAAAGAGAGAGAGAGACAGAGAGTGACAGAGAGAGAGAGACACACACACAGAGGGAGCAAGAGAGAGAGAGAGAGACAGAGAGAGACACATACACACACACACAGATAGAGAGAGACAGAGAGAGAGAGACACACAGTCACAGAGAGAGAGAGACAGAGACACAGAGAGGGAGAGAGAGAGAGACACAGAGAGAGAGAGAGAGACAGAGGGAGAGCGAGACAGCGATAGAGAGAGACAGAGAGAGACACACAGAGACAGAGTCACAGAGAGAGAGAGACAGAGACACAGAGGGAGAGACACAGAGAGGGAGAGAGAGAGACACACAGAGAGAGAGAGAGAGAGACAGAGGGAGAGCGAGACAGCGATAGAGAGAGACAGAGAGAGACACACAGAGACAGAGTCACAGAGAGAGAGAGACAGAGACACAGAGGGAGAGACACAGAGAGGGAGAGAGACACATACACACAGAGACACAGAGAGAGAGAGAGAGAGATAGAGACAGACAGAGAGAGAGAGAGAGAGAAATGGACCAAAAATAAAGACAAACCTGTACCGGATTGTTTGCACACACACACACACAGTGTTAGGGGAAGCACAAGTTTAGCAGAGGGATGAGGAGGGGGAGCAGCAGGAAGCAGCCCCCTGTGCCCCCTGCCTGTGCCCCCAGCCTGGCACAGCCACTCAGCGGCCAGTCGGTGCCCCCCACCTGCTTGGTCCTGTTGCCCTGCGAGTGCCCGGGGGGGTATGCGGGCCGGCCCGGGGGGCTGGGGGTGAGGAGGGGGCGGCTGCCCAGCGGGCAGAAGCGCCGCATGTTGCCCTTGACCACCTGGCAGATGGGGCGCTCCAGGCCGTCGCAGGTGCAGCTGTGGAGGGGCAGGCCGGCGGGCAGTGCCAGGAGGCGCTGGATGCTGGCCCGGCACAGCGCGCTGCAGCGGCGCCCGTTGAAGAGCTGCCCGCAGCGGGACAGGTAGCCCCGCAGCGCCGCCTGGCACGCCGCCTCCTCCTGGCAGCGCTGGCGGGCCGCCGTGCAGCCCAGGTCGGCGGCGCCGGGCCAGCGGCCCCGGTACCTCCGCGGCAGGCACGGCTCGATGGCCTGCTTGGCTCGCCAGCACTCGGCGTCGCGGCCGCAGTCGCAGCTCTCCAGGTCGGGCCCACTGCGGGTCTGGTTGAGCTTGACCAGCGCCCCGATGCAGTGGCTGGGACACTGGCTCCGCAAGCCCCGCAGGAAGGGCTCGCAAGCGGCGCTGTACTGTCCGTAAGCCCAGTGGCAGTCCCTCTCCTCCTGGCAGCGCAGCACCGCCTGCCAGCACACCGGCTGAGCCCCCGACACCGTGCCCAGGCAAGCCAGGATGGCGAGGGGGTACCAGCTCACACTCACGTCCCGGGGCATCCTTCCACACCCTGCTTCACAGCTACCACATCCCGGGATAAATCTGCTCACTTTGCCAGCCCCAGCTGCCTTGCAAAAGTCCTTGTCAGTTGCATAACAGTTGCCTTGTAATAAGTTTCTCAGTTCCACAACAGTTGCCTTGCAAAAGTTCTTCTCACTTGTACAACTGTTGCCTTGCAAAAGTGTTTCTCAGTTCCAAAACAATTGCCTTGCAAAAGTTCTCAGTTCCACAAAACTTGCCTTGCAGAAGTGTTTCTCAGTTGTACAGCCGTTGCCTTGCAAGTTTCTCAGTTATCTTGCAGAGTCCTTCACAGTTGCGTAACATCAGAGTTTCAGCACAGATGTCAACTTTCTTTGCCCCCAAATTCTCCAAAAGAAAGTAAACCTCAGTTCCACACCAGTTGCCTTGCAGGAGTGTTTCTCAGTTGCGTAACAGCAAGAGTTCGAGCATGGATTGCAGTTTTCTTTGCTCCAAAATTCTCCCAAAGAAGTAAACTCAAGCTGTTCAAAAACAGCAGAATCACAAAATCAAGCCTTGTGTCCTGGGAGCATTCTCTCCCAAAAATGTCCATTCAACAACGTCCTCCTGGCTGAAGTTAATGTCTCCACTTCCCCCTCTCCCTCTTTCCAAGCCTTTGTCCAAAATCATTGGAATTGGGACTCCAGAGCGGAAATTTGCCGCGGCTCTTCTCTGCGAGATGCGAGTTGTCGAGAGAGGACTTGCTTCCACTCTCTCACTGCCTCCCCCTCTCTCTGTAAAGTCCTGCTAGCTTTCTTCCAGTGCTCTGTATCACGCTTTGAATTAACAAGCTCATTCTCTTCCTCCCTCTCTCTCCCAAACTGGGGGAGGGGGGTTGAGAAAGAGAAAAAAGTCTTATTTTTCTGGGGGTTGGTTGATTTGCTTTTGTGCAGCCTGAGATTTACCTCCATAGTGACATAATGTTTTGCGGCGGGGGGGGGGGGGGGGGTGTAGGGGAAGCCAGTACGTCACATATTGGATGAAATGTTTATATAAATTTACTTTAAAAAAAAAAGCAACATGTGTGGTCTTAACTTTTTTTAAAAAAATTTTGAACCAGCAGGGGGAGTGAGATGTAGAAGCAGGAAGGCAAAATGTTCTGTCCCCTCACACTGTGCAGATCTGACTTAATCTGAAATTTCACCTCCCCCCTCTGCCCCCCCCCCGCGCCCCCCACACTCAAAGAAATACTAAGCAAACCTTGGGGGAACCCAAAAAAAGTTGCTTAGTAAGAGATCGCCCCTCCAGTTTCAATGTCCCCCAGCCCGCTTCTACCGCCTTTCCACAATCCACAAACTGGACTGTCTTAGTACAGCCTGCTCCTGCCCCTACTCACCCCTACCGTGACTCCCTCCTCTCTCCCCTTGTCCACTTACATTAATAGAGGACGGCACAGTGGGGTTAGCACTGCTGCCTCACAGCGCCAGGGACGCTGGTTCAATTCCAGCCTCAGGGGCTGTCTGTGTGGGTTTCCTCCCACAGTACAAGGTGTGCAGGTTAGGTGGATTGGACATGATAAATTGCCCCTTAGTGTCCAAAGGTGTGCAGGTAACACTACATTCTGCACTCTCTTGTTTCTTTCTCTATGAATGGTATGCTTTGTCTGTATAGCGCGCAAGAAACAATACTTTTCACTGTATGTTAATACATGTGACAATAATAAATCAAATTAAATAAAAAAAGGTTAGGTGGATCAGCCATACTAAATTGCCCCTTAGTGTCCAAAGGTGTGCAGGTTAGGTGGATTGGATATGCTAAATTGCCCCTTAGTGTCCAAAGATGTGTAGGTTAGGTGGATTGGCCAAGCTAAATTGCCCCTTAGTGTCCAAAGATTTGTAGGTTAGGTGGATTGGCCATACTAAATTGCCCCTTAGTGTCCAACGATGTGTAGGTTAAGTGGATTGGCCATACTAAATTTCCCCTTAGGATCCAAAGATGTATGGGTTAGGTGGATTGGCCATGCTAAATTGCCACTTAGTGTCCAAAGATGTGTGGGTTAGGTGGATTGGCCATGCTAAGTTGCCCATTAATGTCCAAAGATGTGTAGGTTAGGTGGATTGGCCATGCTAAATTGCCCCTTAGTGTCCAAAGATTTGTAGGTTAGGTGGATTGGCCATGCTAAATTGCCCCTTAGTGTCCAAAGATTTGTAGGTTAGGTGGATTGGCCATGTTAAACTGCCCCTTAGTGTCCAAAGATTTGTAGGTTAGGTGGATTGGCCATGCTAAATTGCCCCTTAGTGTCCAAAGATTTGTAGGTTAGGTGGATTGGCTGTGCTAAATTGCCCCTTAGTGTCCAAAGATGAGTAGGTTAAGTGGATTGGCCATGCTAAACTGCCCCTTAGTGTCCAAAGATTTGTAGGTTAGGTGGATTGGCTGTGCTAAATTGCCCCTTACTGTTCCAAGATCATAGAATCATAGAATCCCTACAGTGCAGAAGGAGGCCATTCGACCCATTAAGTCTGCACCAACCACAATCCTGATCTCTCCCTGATTTCAGATTCACCTGCCCACCTGTTCCCCGTATCCCTTTATCCCTAATTTTAATTAGAAATATATTTATATGGTGGGGGAGTCCAGAACGAGGGGTCACAGTCTGAGGATAGGGGAGGTGATGGTCTAGTGATATTATCGCTAGACTATTAATCCAGAAACTCAGCTAATTCTCTGGGAACCTGTGTTCGAATCCCGCCACAGCAGTTGGTGGAATTTGAATTCAACAAAAAATATTTGGAATTGAGAATCTACTGACCATTGCCGATTGTTGGAAAAATCCATCTGGTTCACTAATGTCCTTTAGGGAAGGAAATCTGCCATCCTTACCCGGTCTGGCCTACATGTGACTCCAGAGCCACAGCAATGGGTTGACTTTTAACTGCCCTGTGAACAAGGGCAACTAAAGATGGGCAATAAATGCTGGCCATGTCCCACAAATGAATAAAAAAAGGATATAAGGTAGACCATTTGGGACATTTCTTCACCCAAAGAGTGGTGAGCCTGTGGAATTCACTACCACAGGAAGTAGTTGATGCCAAAACATTGAATGTATTCAAGAAGCGACTAGATACAGCACTTGGGGTGAATGGGATCAAAGGTTATGGGGAGAAAGCAGGATTAGGCCATTGAGTTGGATGATCAGCCATGATGGTGATGAATGGCGGAGCAGGCTCGAAGGGCCGAATGGCCTCCTCCTGCTCCTATCTTCTATGTTTCTATAGTGCATTGGCCATGCTAAATTGCCCCTTAGTGTTCCGCGATGTGTTGGTTAGAGGAATTAACGGGGTAAATATGTTGGGTTACAGGGAGAGGGTCTGGGTGGGGTTGTTCTCAGTGCAGACTCGATGTGCCTTCTGTCGGAGAACCACCCCAGCCTAGCCAGCACTTGCAGCCAGAGATTCTTCCCTATTAAACATCCCCAGCACCTCCCTCCCCCCACCGCCCCCGCTACCCCAACCCTTTAGCCAGTGAATAGCATTTTCTGGCCTGTTTGATTCCCATTGTAGGGGCTGCTCTTGTGCGTTGTGCTGTATGCCGGTACGCTGGATCAAATTGTTTACACCCTGCGGGGTCTGAATGGAGTCAGTCCTGGGGGGGGGGGGGGGCCTCCCCATTTAACTGCCTCTCCATTTAACTGCCTCTCCCATTCAGCCGCACTTTACAGAGTGCCCCGAATGGCAAGCAGCTCCCAGTCAATTCCATTCTCCCTGCTCCGTCCCCCTCGCCTATTCAGATGTAAAGTGACCGAATTCAGGAGTAAATCGGCCGACACCATGACCGCCTTTGGGAGCGTAAACCTGCAGGGAGAGAGAGAGAGAGGCGAGAGACAGAGAGAAAACAAAATAATAAGACTGGTGATTTGTTACTGAAAAGGGCTTTTCCTTCTGTCACGTCCCGATCTGAGCTTGATTTACATCTGCCTTGCTATCCTGAACAGATAAGTTTCTTTAAAAGGAATGACACTTTTTCTCCTGATATTTTCTTTGTATCAAAATGCGCTCTAAATAATGTAAAAATAAGAGGGGTTTAGTGGAAAATTACTTACCTGATTGCTGGAATTAAGTTCTGGATGTATTTATCTGTGTGCAGATTTTAATTTTATTGGCGTTTATTTGACTTTTAGGGTATTTCATTCAAGTACTTTGTAGTTTATCACAAGGTACATACATTGCAAAAGATTGTTCGTAGAATCATAGAAGCCCTACAGTGCAGAAGGAGGCCATTCAACCCATCGAGCCTGCAAAGACATTCCCACTCAAACCCCATGTATTTACCCCGCTATTCCCCTGACACTAAGGGGTAATTTAGCATGGCCGATCCATCTAACCTGCACATCTAGGGTGGCACAGTGGTTAGCATTGCTGCCTCACAGCGCCACAGACCCGGGTTCAATTCCATCTTTGGGTCACCGTCTGTCTAGAGTTTGCACATTCTCCCCGTTTCCGCGTGGGTTTCCTCCGGGTGCTCAGGTTTTCTCCCACAGTCCAAAGATGTGCGGGTTAGGTTGATTGGCCATGCTAAATTGACCCTAATGTCAGGGAATTAGCAGGGTAAATGTGTGGGCTTAGGGTCTGGGTGGGATTGTGGTCGGTGCAGACTTAATGAGTCGAATAGCCTCCTTCTGCGCTGTAGGGATTCTATGATTCTATGATCTTGGAACACTAAGGGGCAATTTAGCATGGTCAATCCATCTAATCTGCACATCTTTGGACACTGAGGGGCAATTTAGCATGGCCAATCCATCTAACCTGGACATCTTGGGACATTAAAGGGCAAGTTAGCATGGCCAATCTACCTAACCTGCACATCTTTGGAGTAGGCACAGTAAGAAGTCTCATAACACCAGGTTAAAGTCCAACAGGTTTATTTGGTAGCACGAGCTTTCAGAGCGCCGCTCCTTCATCAGGTGAGGGGGCAGCGTTCCGAATCTCCACATCATCTTTGGAGTGTGGGAGGAAACTGGAGCACCCGGAGGAAAAGCACGCTGACACAGGGAGAACGTGCAGACTCCACACAGACAGTCACCCGAGACTGGAATCAAACCCGGGTCCCTGGCGCTGTGCGGCAGCAGTGCTAACCATTGTGCCACCACACTGGCAAGGCCAGCATTTATTGCCCATTTCTAATTGCCCTTGAGAAGGTGCTTCTGGGCCACTTTCTGAAGGTCAGCTGCATGTTTCAGAGGGCAACTGAGAGTCAACCACATTGCTGTGGCTCTGGAGTCACTTGTAGGCCAGATGGGTAAGAACGGCAGATTTCCTTCCCTAGGGGCGGCACGGTAGCACAGTGGTTAGCACTGATGCTTCACAGCTCCAGGGATCTGGGTTCGATTCCCGGCTTGGGTCACTGTCTGTGTGGAGTTTGCACATTCTCCTCGTGTCTGCGTGGGTTTCCTCCGGGTGCTCCGGTTTCCTCCCACAGTCCAAAGATGTGCGGGTTAGGTTGATTGGCCATGCTAAAATTGCCCCTTAGTGTCCTGAGATGCGTTGGTTAGAGGGATTAGCGGGTAAAATATGTAGGGATATGGGCGTAGAGCCTGGGTGGGATTGTGGTCGGTGCAGACTCGATGGGCCGAATGGCCTCTTTCTGCACTGTAGGGATTCTATGATTCTATGATCTAAAGGAACATGGGTGAACCAGATGGTCCATCAGTGGGCCAACCCTAATGAAGAGTCATCCAGATTCAAAACATTAGCTCGATTCTCTCTTCACAGATGTTGTCAGACCTGCTGAGAGTTTCCAGCATTTTCCATTTTTGATTCAGATTCCAGCATCTGCAATATTTTGCTTTTATTTTAGCGAACCAGGTGGGATTTTTTAACAACAATATGAAGAATATTATATAACAATATTTAAGAAGCATTTAGATGAGCTCTTAAAATGCCACAGCTTGCAAGGATATGGACCAAGCACTGCGAAATGGGATTAGGATAGATGCCCTATTGATTAGTATCACAAGTAGGCTTACATTAACACTGCAATGAAGTTGCTATGAAAATCCCCTAGTCGCCACACTCCGGCACCTGTTTGGATACATGGAAGGAGAATTTAGGATGGCCAATGCACCCTAACCAGCACGTCTTTGGACTGTGGGAGGAAACTGGAGCACCCGGAGACACAGGGAGAATGTGCAGACTCCGCACAGACAGTGACCCAAGCCGGGAATCGAACCCCATGGCCGGCGCAGACTCGATGGGCCAAAGGGCCTCTTGCTGTCCTGCAAAATTCAATGACTACAACCTGTAAAGCTAGCCTCAGTAACCATGACAACTGTCTTCGATTGTTGTAACCACCAAGGGATGGTACCTCTAGGGTTTGTCCATGATACACACAGTAGCTGCAAGTGGTGACTGACTAGATGGGCAATGTTGGTGAGATACCACCGTGAATGGTTCCGTATCATTGACATTTAGGGGAACCAGTCTCCCTCTGGAATTGACGCATTGTTTAGGGTTTGAGATAATTTTCTTCACGAGAAATAAAACACATTAAAAGTGTCTCATTTGCCTGTAAGTTCCTTTTGTCAAATGAATGTAAATAAGTTTGAAATTGTTTATAAATCTATGTCCTAAATTATTTGTGGAATTTTCAAGTGAATGTCCTTTGTTATAAACAAGCTGCGGTTCTTGCGGCTCAGAGTTGCCTCCCTGACACGAAACTGTCTGACTGAGTCCTGATAAACCCCTCTACAATCTCCCTCTCCAAAAACCCCTGGAACTCACTGCCCATTGGGGGGGGGGGGGGGGGGTAGCGGGGGATATGGAAACCCCTGTATTCTGACATTATTAAAACAAAGTAGATTAGTTTACAATAGGCACAACAGCGTGCCTTATATATGTTAGAATCATAGAATCCCTACAATGCAGAAGGAGGCCATTCAGCCCATCGAGTCTGCACCGACCACAATCCCACCCAGGCCCTATCCCCATAATCCCATGCATTTATCCTAGCTAGTCCCTGGACACTAAGGGGCAATTTAGCATGGCTAATCCAGCTAACCTTTTTTGATTTGATTTATTATTGTCACATGTATTGGGATACAGTGAAAAGTATTGTGTCTTGCGCGCTATACAGACAAGCATACCGTTCATAGAGAAGGAAAGGAGAGAGTGCAGAATGTAGTGTTACAGTCATAGCTAGGGTGTAGAGAAAGATCTATTTAGTGTGAGGTAGGTCCATTCAAAAGTCTGATGGCAGCAGGGAAGAAGCTGTTCTTGAGTCGGTTGACCTCAGACTTTTGTATCTTTTTCCCGACGGAAGAAGGTGGAAGAGAGAATGTCCGGGGTGCGTGGGGTCCTTAATTATGCTGGCTGCTTTTCCGAGGCAGCGGGAAGTGTAGACAGAGTCAATGGATGGGAGGCTGGTTTGCGTGATGGATTGGGCTTCATTCACGACCCTTTGTAGTTTCTTGTGACCTTTGACAGAGCAGGAGCCATAACCAAGCTGTGATACAACCAGAAAGAATGCTTTCTATGGTGTGTCTGTTAAAGTTGATGAGAGTCGTCGCGGACATGCCAAATTTCCTTAATCTTCTGAGAAAGTAGAGGCGTTGGTGGGCTTTCTTAACTGTTGGGGCAATTTAGCACAGCCAATCCACCTAACCTGCACATCTTTGGACTGTGGGAGGAAACCGGAGCACCCGGAGGAAACCCACGCAGAATGTACAAACTCCATACAGTTTTAAAGGTGTCACAATGTGCCTCATTTATACGCCACAAAAGTATTGTCTGTATAAGCACACATATAATTATTTTTGAACAGGTACTATAGATTTAAACTGTATGTTTGTATTTTATTGTAAGCTTTGGCCAATAAGCAGTTTACCCCTTGGCATAATGGGAAATAGGTTTAAGCAGCCAGACCACATTCTTTTGGAATAAGGAAATATAAAATAGTATACCCTGTTATCGGAGGCAGGCTAGGCAGCTATAGTAACAAAGTTTTTGAAATTAATGGAAGGATTCAGCTTCTAGCTGTAACGAATAGCTGCGATGTAGACTCCACTGATAAGGGGGCAGGGAAACAGAGAGGGAAGGTGACTCCCTTATTATTCTCAGGACCACAGGTGTTAGGGGTGACCCTGGAACCTACCGGATTTGCGTAAGTGAAGTTACTAGGCAACGGGGGGAAAGAGTCTATGGGTTTGGTTGACCAGTGAATTCTGCGAGAGGGTAGAATGTTATTAGTCAAAGTAACCGAAGTGTACTAATGTAATTGGACCATCCAGTTTGGATGACAGGTGAGGCAGTAAGATCAAACCTTCAGAAATGTGTATCTGTTGTGCCCATGTGGTGTAACATCAGAGAGAGGCTAGAATCCTCTGACCATCTCTCTCCCCATTATATGTTGGTTCATTAAAATGTCTTTTAACTGCACACTGTTTTTGGCAAGTCTTTGTGTTTGCTGTATTCAGTTAAGTACAAGACTTCCCTGGGGATACCCCGAGAAATTCCCCTTACGGGGGCGGGGGTGTGGGGGGGCAGGGGGGGTACTCCAGTTTCCACCCACAGTCCAAAGATGTGCAGGTTAGGTGAATTGGCCATGCTAAATTGCCATTAGTGTCCGAAGATGTGTAGGTTAAGTGGATTGGCCATGCTAAATTGCCCCTTAGTGTCCAAAGATGTGCAGATTAGGTGGATTGGCCATGCTAAATTGCCCCTTAGTGTCCAAAGATGTGCAGGTTAGGTAGATTGACCATGCTAAATTGCCCCTTAGTGTCCAAAGATGTGCAGATTAGGTGAATTGGCCATGCTAAATTGCCCCTTCATGTCCCAAGATGTGTAGGTTGGGGCATGAATGGGGTAAATATATAAGGTTACAGGAATACGGCCTGGATAAGGTGCTCTGTTGGAGAATGGGTGCAGACTTCATGGGCTGAATGGCCTCTTTCTGCTCTGTAGGGATTCAATGATCTGTGCGATTACAACTGACTGCAGTGGTTGCTAATCTGAACCATTTGTACGACTATTCGCTGGTCTTTTTTTTGATTTAATTTGACTTTTATCCTCACATATATTGGGATACAGTGAAAATATTGTTTTTTGCGCGCTATACAAACAAAGCATACCGTTCATAGAGAAGGAAAGGAGAGGGCACAGAATGTAGTTGCATTGTCAGAGAGTTCATAAGAGTTAGAGTTTTAAAAGCATAGAACAAGAGTAAAAGATAGAATTAGAGGGTATGCTGGGGACAGCTCACAAGAATCGCCTTGCTCTGCATGTATATGTTTGTTTATTTACTAGTCACAAATAGGCTTACCTTAACACTACAATGAAGTTACTGCGAAAATCCCCTAATCGCCACAATCCGGCGCCTGTTCGGGTACACCGAGGAAGTATACCACAGCTTGGTATGGCTTCTGCTCTGCCCAAGACCGCAAGGAACTACGAAAGGTTGTGAATGTAGCCCAATCCATCACGCAAACCAGCCTCCCATCCAATGACTCTATCTACACTTCCCGCTGCCTTGGCAAAGCAGCCGGCATAATTAAGGACCCCACGCACCCCAGACATTCTCTCTTCCACCTTCTTCCATCAGGAAAAAGATACAAAAGTCTGAGGTCACGTACCAACTGACTCAAGAACAGCTTCTTCCCTGCTGCCATCAGACTTTTGAATGGATTTACCTTGCATCAAGTTGATCTTTCTCTACACCCTAGCTATGACTGTAACACTACATTCTGGACTCTCTCCTTTCCTTCGCTATGAATGGTATGCTTTGTCTGTATAGCGCGCAAGAAACAATATTTTTCACTGTATTTTAATACATGTGACAATAATGAATCAAATATTTAGCACGGCCAATCCATCTAACCTACACATCATGGTCCACTAAGGGGCAATTTAGCATGGCCAATCTACCTAACCAGCACATCTTTGGAGTGTGGGAGGAAACCGGAGCACCCGGAGGAAACCCATGCAGACACGGGGAGAACGTGCAAACTCGACACAGACAGTGACCCAAGCCGGGAATCGAACTCACGACCCTGGCGCTGTGAGGCAGCAGTGCTAACCACTGTGCCACTTGGAATAATGATCACTCTACTGTACTAGATTTTGGGGATTTGGTGCCTCTTGTGGTAAAGTGTGAAATGGAAATCCCCCAATAAAAAACATTCATTAAAAAAAATCTGGTTAAGATGCTCGTATCATTTAGAAACATCGACCGGAGCTCTACCACCTCGCCGGCCACAGAATCGGACCGGGCGGGGATCCGACGACAGATATCTCCATTGGCTTCAGGCGGTGGCACAGTGGTTAGCACTGCTGCCTCACAGCGCCAAGAACCCGGGTTCAATTCCGGCCTCGGGTCACTGTCTGTGTGGAATCTGCATGTTCTCCCCGTGTCTGCGTGGGTTTCCTCCGGGTGCTCCGGCTTCCTCCCACAGTCCAAAGATGTGCGGGTTAGGATGGATTGTAAAATCCCTTTGTTTTTATTCCGTAGTTGCCAGGTTGAGGGCAAAATAAAAATGTCTTGTACGGAAATGTTCAGAAGTGTTTTGATTGGATCACCTTCACCTTGCTGATAAATTAGACGGAGTTATAATTACATAATGGGTTTGAAGCATTATTAATAAACTCACGTTGCAGCCAGCAGAGATTTGCATCGAGCCAGAATACTGAGGAGGAACATATTTACATATTAGACAATTTAATTCAAGAGATTTTGGATGTGAGAAATTTCCATGTTATCAGCGGCACAGAAAATGGATCCACAAATAGTGTTTTTACAAGATCTTAGGTAGATACATAAGTCACCGTTTTCCTGAGGCAAGGCACAGCAAGATCTCACAAAACAGCAATGAGCTAATTGGCCATTGGGGAATTGAAGATATTGGTTCTTTTATTTGTCCATGGGATGGGGGCATCACTGGCTGGGCCAACATTTATTGCCCTGAGGGCATTTGAGAGTCAACCACATTGCTGTGGCTCTGGAGTCACATGTAGGCCAGACCAGGTAAGGATGGCAGATTTCCTTCCCTAAAGGGACATTAGTGAACCAGATGGGTTTTTCCCGACAATGGTTTCATGGTCATCAACAGATTCTTAATTCCAGATTTCTTATTGAATCTCAATCTGCTGTGGCGGGATTCGAACCCAGGGGAGGATGTCCCTGGGTCTCTAGATTACTAAACCCGTGACAATACCACTGTGCCACCACCTCCCCCCTGTGAAGAATAAATGTTGGGCGAGACAATGTGAGAACCTCAATTTGAATGGTGCGGAAGGGTCTTTTGGGACCATCATGAAAGGCAGAAGGAACCTGAGTTTTTACCTGAAAGAGTGGCACCGCTGACAATGCAACGTTTCCTTGGAGTTGTACTGCAGATAAGATCAATAGTGTTCGACAGGAACACAGCAGTAGGCCATTCAACCCATTGAGCATGCTCCGACGTTCAAACAGATCACAGCCGAACATCTACCGCTGCCCCTTTTGCCCCACTATCCCCACAATGTCATTAACATCCTGAAATCTAACAACTTCTGTCTCGAACTTGCTCAATGATTCAACTTCCACACTGGTCTTAAGTGGCCTGATTTTTATTCCAGCTCCTTATTCATAGAATCATTGAATCCTACAGTGCAGAAAGAGGCCATTCGGCCCATCGAGTCTGCACCAACCACAATCCCACCCAGGCCCTATCCACATATCCCTACATATTTACCCACTAAACCCTCTAACCTATGCATCCCGGGACACTAAGGGGCAATTTAGAATGGCCAATCAACCTAGCCCGCACATCTTTGGACTGTGGGAGGAAACCGGAGCACCCCCGGAGGAAACCCACGCAGACACGGGGAGAATGTGCAAACTCCACACAGACAGCGACCCGAGCCGGGATTCGAACCCAGGTCCCTGGAGCTGTGAAGTAGCAGTGCTAAACACTGTGCTACCGTGCTCTGAGAATCTTTTAAGTATCTATAAAAATTATAAGAGGCATAAAAAGGGTTGACAGTCAGAATTTTTTTCCCAGAGTTGTAATGTCTAATACTAGGGGGCGTCCTTATCTCCTTAATCTCCTTATTGCTCATACTCTCTATACCTGGTAAACCTCTTCTGCACCCTCTCCAAAGTCTCCACATCCTTCCTGCAATGTGGAAGATGTGTAGGTTAGGTGGATTGGCCGTGCTGAATTGCCCCTTAGTGTCCCAAGATGCATAGTTTAGATTTTTAAAAATTCATTCATGGGACATGGGGGTCGCTGGCTGGGCCAGCATTTATTGCCCATCCCTAGTTGCCCTTGGAGGGCAGTTGAGAGTCAACCACATTGCTGTGGCTCTGGAGTCACATGTAGGCCAGACCAGGTAAGGATGGCAGATTTCCTTCCCTAAAGGACATTAGTGAACCAGATGGGTTTTTCCAACAATCGTAATTGTTTCATGGTCATCAGTAAGACCATAAGACACAGGAGCAGAATTAGGCCACCCGACCCATCGAGTCTGCTCCGCCATTCAATCATGGCTGATATTTTTCTCATCCCCATTCTCCTGCCTTTTCCCCACAACCCCTGATCCCCTTATTAATCAAGAACCTACCTATCTCTGTCTTAAAGACACTCAATGACCTGGCCTCCACAGCCTTCTGCGGCAAAGAGTTCCACAGATTCACCACTCTCTGGCTGAAGAAGTTCCTCCTCATCTCTATTTTAAAGGATCGTCCCTTTAGCCTGAGGTTGTGCCCTCTGGTTCTAGTTTTTCCTACTGGTGGAAACACCCTCTCCACGTCCACTCTATCCAGGCCTCGCAGTATCCTGTAAGTTTCAATAAGATCCCCCCTCATCCTTCTAGTAGATTCTTAATTCCAGATATTTTTTGATTGAATTCAAATCGGCACGGTAGCACAGTGGTTAGCACTGCTGCTTCACAGCTCCAGGGTCCCGGGTTTGATTCCCGGCTCCGGTCATTGTCTGTGTGGAGTTTGCACATTCTCCTCGTGTCTGCGTGGGTTTCCTCCGGGTGCTCCGGTTTCCTCCCACAGTCCAAAGATGTGCAGGTTAGGTTGATTGGCCAGGTTAAAAACTGCCCCTTAGAGTCCTGAGATGCGTAGGTTAGAGGGATTAGCGGGTAAATATGTGGGGGTAAGGCCTGGGTGGGATTGTGGTCGGTGCAGACTCGATGGGCCAAATGGCCTCCTTCTGCACTGTAGGGTTTCTATGATTTCTATGAAATTCTACCATCTGCTGTGGCAGGATACAAACCCGGGTCCCCAGAACATTAGCTGAGTTTCTGGATTAATAGTCTGGCGATAATACCACTAGGCCACTGTCTCCCCGTCGATGGATTAACCATGGGTGTGGGGTTGAGCGGTTAGAGCTGAGGGAAAGGGCCTGGGTTAGATACTCTGCCAGAGAGTCGGCGTGGACTTGATGGGCCGAATGACCTCCTTCTGCACTCTCGGGATCCTATGATGAGTTGGCAATTCAACCCTTCAAGTCTGTTTAGCAATTAGATCACGACTGATTTTTCAGGGCTTTGCCAACCTATAAAATAGATGAGGGATAATGTGTCGCTGTGTGCTGCAGTAAGGCTTGACTAAGTGCTTAATCCAGTATGAAATTTAATTTTTCATTTGCATATTAGCAGTTACCATTCTGAGAGATGTGACTATAATTAGATCTATTTAAATGTATTATGAATGGAAATCATATACAGGAACAATTTTCTCAACAGGAAAAGTCTGGCTGATTCATTGTAATTAGTTCTCCAGGGTCTGTTTCAATAGCTACTTCCCACTGATTGATGAGCAGAAGGTTCAGACATTTGAGTAATTGTATCTGAACTTTTGGTGCAGAAGTCACTGTGTCGTCAAGGTTATCTAGGATTTAATTGTCCGCAGTTTTGGGTTTTTTACTGTAATTTTTCCATTCTTTCTCCTTTGCTGGAAGCTTTGCTCTGGGGTACAGCTTTACCTGACCTTCACCTTTGTTCAAATAATCTTTCTGCATCTCCAGGCCCCGGACCTTCTCTCAGCTTCCAGGGACTCGTATCCAAAAGACGGGAACTTCTGACAGTGCAGCACTCCCTCAGCACAGCACTGAGGGTATCAGCCCTCTTCATAGGATCCCTGCAGTGCAGAAGGAGGCCATTCGGCCCATCGAGTCGGCACCGACCACAATCCCACCCAGGCCTTATCCCTACAACCCCATGCATTTACTCTAGCTAGTCCCCCTGACACCAAGGGGCAATTTACCATGGCCAATCCACCTAACCCGTACATCTTTGGACTGTGGGAGGAAACCGGAGCACCTGGAGTAAACTCATGCAGACACGGGGAAAATGTGCAGACTCCGCACAGATAGTGACCCGAGACTGGAATTGAACCCAGATCCATGGAGCTGTGAGGCAGCAGTGCTAACCACTGTGCCACCGTGCCTCTTCACCCCGCCGTCCTTTTTCATCAACCCCATACACTCACCATGGCCAATCCCCCTAATG
Source organism: Mustelus asterias (assembly GCF_964213995.1). Lineage (NCBI taxonomy): Eukaryota > Metazoa > Chordata > Chondrichthyes > Carcharhiniformes > Triakidae > Mustelus > Mustelus asterias. The sequence goes on along the minus strand of NC_135829.1, from coordinate 7,191,427 downwards.
GACACATCTTTGGACACTAAAGGACAATTTAGCATGGCTAATCCACCTAACCTGCACATCTTTGGACACTAAGGGACAATTTAGCATGGCCAATCCACCTAACCTGCACATCTTTGGACACTAAGGGACAATTTAGCATGGCCAATCCACCTAACCTGCACATCTTTGGACACTAAAGGACAATTTAGCATGGCCAATCCACCTAACCTGCACATCTTTGGACACTAAGGGACAATTTAGCATGGCCAATCCACCTAACCTACACATCTTTGGACACTAAGGGACAATTTAGCATGGCCAATCCACCTAACCTACACATCTTGGGACACTAAGGGGCAATTCAGCATGGCCAATCCACCTAATTTTTAAACATTCATTCAAGGGATGCGGGCATTGCTGGTGAGGCCAGCATTTATTGCCCATCCCTAGCTGCCCTCGAGAAGGTGGTGGTGAGCTGCCTTCTTGAGCCGCTGGAGTCCATTTATGTTCAAGGCCCCTGGAGTGGGAGTTTGAACAGCCACATTCTGACAGAGATGAGAGTGTGACCCACTGAGCTGCGGGTTACATGGGTTACTAGTGGTCATGATGTGGAGATGCCGGCGTTGGACTGGGGTAAACACAGTAAGAAGTTTAACAACACCAGGTTAAAGTCCAACAGGTTTATTTGGTAGCAAAAGCCACACAAGCTTTCGAGGCTCTAAGCCCCTTCTTCAGGTGAGTGGGAATTCTGTTCACAAACAGAACTTATAAAGACACAGACTCAATTTACATGAATAATGGTTGGAATGCGAATACTTACAGCTAATCGAGTCTTTAAGAAACAAAACAATGGGAGTGGAGAGAGCATCAAGACAGGCTAAAAAGATGTGTATTGTCTCCAGACAAGACAGCCAGTGAAACTCTGCAGGTCCACGCAACTGTGGGGGTTACAGATAGTGTGACATGAACCCAATATCCCGGTTGAGGCCGTCCTTGTGTGTGCGGAACTTGGCTATCAGTTTCTGCTCAGCGACTCTGCGCTGTCGTGTGTCGCGAAGGCCGCCTTGGAGAACGCTTACCCGAATATCAGAGGCCGAATGCCCGTGACCGCTGAAGTGTTCCCCAACAGGAAGAGAACAGTCTTGCCTGGTGATTGTCGAGCGGTGATCATTCATCCGTTGTCGCAGCGTCTGCATAGTTTCCCCAATGTACCATGCCTCGGGACATCCTTTCTTGCAGCGTATCAGGTAGACAACGTTGGCCGAGTTGCAAGAGTATGTACCGTGTACCTGGTGGATGGTGTTCTCACGTGAGATGATGGCATCTGTGTCGATGATCCGGCACGTCTTGCAGAGGTTGCTGTGGCAGGGTTGTGTGGTGTCTTGGTCACTGTTCTCCTGAAGGCTGGGTAGTTTGCTGCGGACAATGGTCTGTTTGAGGTTGTGTGGTTGTTTGAAGGCAAGAAGTGGGGGTGTGGGGATGGCCTTGGCGAGATGTTCGTCTTCATCAATGACATGTTGAAGGCTTCGGAGGAGATGCCGTAGCTTCTCCGCTCCGGGGAAGTACTGGACAACGAAGGGTACTCTGTCCACTGCGTCCCGTGGTCAACAAGTGGTCAAGTACTAGTGGTCAACAAGGGGTATTACATCTGGATTTGATTCTGTGCTCTTTGTGATAATGTGGAGATGCCGGCGTTGGACCGGTGTAGGCACAGTAAGAAGTCTCACAACACCAGGTTAAAGCCCAACAGGTTTATCTGGCAGCACAAGCTTTCGGAGCGCTGGTCCTTCATCAGGTGAGTGAGGACTTGTGTTCACAAACAGGGCATATATGGACACAAACTCAATTTACAAGATAATGGTTGGAATGCGAGTCTTTACAGGTAATCAAGTCTTAAAGGTACAGACAATGTGAGTGGAGAGAGGGTTAAGCATAGAGATGTGTATTGTCTCCAGCCAGGACAGTTAGTGAGATTTTGCAAGCCCAGGGCAAGTCGTGGGGGTTACAGATAGTGTGACATGAACCCAAGATCCCGGTTGAGGCCATCTCTTTGTGATAGTCACTCCAGTACTAGCAGGCAATCAGAACTTGGCACACAAGCTAACCTTCTACTTCCTTAAGGTGCTGGTGACAACCCAGCTAATAAAGCACTGACTGACATCAACTCTGACGCATTCCTTGTCTCTGAACTTAGAAAAATAATCATCGTTGAAAACAATTTTGTGGCAACATTCGACAAGGATGTGATTAGGGGATTTCACAGTAACTTCATTGCAGTGTTAATGTAAGCCTACTCGTGATACTAACAAATAAAAAAAACACTCCCTTTGTTTATGGGTGGCACGGTGGCACAGTGGTTAGCACTGCTGCCTCACAGCGCCAGGGATCCTAGTTCAATTCCCAGCTTGAGTGACTGTGTGGAGTTTGCATGTTCTCCGTGTCTGCATGGGTTTCCTCCGGGTGCTCCAGTTTCCTCCCACAGTCCACAGCGGGTTAGGTGGATTGATCATTCTAAATTGCCCTTAGTACCAGGGGGACTAGCGAGGGTAAATGCATGGGATCATGGGGATAGGGCCTGGGTGGGATTGTAGTCAGTGCAGATTCGATGGGCCAAATGGCCTCCTTCTGCACTGTATGATTCTATGATACTTCCATGATTGCACTGGAGAGGGTGCAGAGGACCTTCATAAGAACATAAGAACTAGGAGCAGGAGTTGGCCATCTGGCCCTTCGAGCCTGCTCCGCCATTCAATGAGACCATGGCTGTTCTTTCACCTGGTGCGGAGAGGGGAGGGTCAGGATGGCGACCTCCTCGTGAACCTGCTCCTGGGCCTGGCGAAACGCACCATTTACAGGTCCAGGCAGTGGGCGATCGAGGGGGCCGTCCATCCTGACTGTCTGCCCCTCTACCGTGGCTACGTTCGCGGCCAGGTGTCTCTGGAGAGGGAGCATGCGGTGTCCACGGGCACGGTTGATGCCTTCCGTGCCCGTTGGGCACCGCAGGTTATCGACCCGAATAATCACATTTTAGTTTGATGTTTTCAAGTTTCCTTTGTACTTTGAATTTTGTTCGGGCTGTTCCCCCTCCTTTTGGAGAGCTGCCCCTTTTACTTTGTCCTGACTTAATTTGAGTTTGTTTATTTGGTTTGACCTTAAAAGAGGCCAACAGCTTCCTCCCTGTAGGGGACATTTGCTTTATTGCCTGGAGGGGGACAGTGCTGGGCAGTGAGCGCATGCGTAGTCCTGTAGCTGGAGGGACTTCCGCCCCTCAGTGGACACTTCCGCCCCACACTGAGAACTTCCGCCCCCAGTCAGCACCTCCGCCCCGCACTGAGAACTTCCGCCCCCCAGTCAGCACTTCCGTCCAGTGGGCATTTCCGCTCCAAATTGGAACGCCCGCCCCGCAGGCAGCGTCATCAGGCTTGCACGTCACCCGGTTGCCTGCGCGGACCAGGCCGCAGCCTCCGCCGTTTGCCCACCCTCCCGGCAGCGATGGACATCGCGCACCTGAGGAGCGGCAGCTCGGTGCTGAGCAACGTGGCCGAGGTGGTGGAGCGGATCCTGACCTTCCTGCCGACAAAGTCGCTGCAGAGGAGCGCCAGGTAATTCCTGCCCCTTACCCCCTAGCAACCGGCCCCCCCATCCCTAGCAACCGTCACCCCCCCATCCCTAGCAACCGGCACCCCCCCATCCCTAGCAACCGGCCCCCCCATCCCTAGCAACCGTCACCCCCCCATCCCTAGCAACCGGCACCCCCCCATCCCTAGCAACCGGCCCCCCCATCCCTAGCAACCGGCAGCCCCCCCATCCCTACCAACCGGTCCCCCCATCCCTAGCAACCGGCCCCCGCATCCCTAGCAACCGGCCCCCCCATCCCTAGCAACCGGCCCCCCCCATCCCTAGCAAACGCCCCCCCCATCCCTAGCAACCGCCCCCCCCCATCCCTAGCAACCGGCCCCCCCCATCCCTAGCAACCGGCCCCCCCCATCCCTAGCAACCGGCCCCCCCATCCCTAGCAACCGGCCCCCCCATCCCTAGCAACCGGCCCCCTCATCCCTAGCAACCGCCCCCCCATCCCGAGCAACCGCCCCCCCACATCCCTAGCAACCGCCCCCCCATCCCTAGCAACCGGCACCCCCCCCCCCCCATCCCGAGCAACTGGCACCACCCCCCCATCCCTAGAAGGTGACGTCACAGGTGGAGAAGGTGGTGAAGAAGGCATATGGCATGCTTGCCTTTATAGGACGGGGCATAGAGTATAAAAGTTGGGGTCTGATGTTGCAGATGTATAGAACGTTGGTTCGGCCGCATTTGGAATACTGCGTCCAGTTCTGGTCGCCACACTACCAGAAGGACGTGGAGGCTTTAGAGAGAGTACAGAGAAGGTTTACCAGGATGTTGCCTGGTATGGAGGGGCTTAGTTATGAGGAGAGATTGGGTAAACTGGGGTTGTTCTCCCTGGAAAGACGGAGGATGAGGGGAGACTTAATAGAGGTGTATAAAATTATGAAAGGCATAGATAGGGTGAACGGTGGGAAGCTTTTCCCCAGGTCGGTGGTGATGTTCACGAGGGGTCATAGGTTCAAGGTGAAGGGGGGGAGGTTTCACACCGATATGAGAAGGACATATTTTACACAGAGGGTGGTGGGGGCCTGGAATGCGCTGCCAGGCAAGGTGGTGGAGGCGGACACACTGGGAACGTTTGAGACTTATCTAGTTAGCCACATGAACGGAGTGGGAATGGAGGGATACAAAAGAATGGTCTAGTTTGGACCAGGGAGCGGCACGGGCTTGGAGGGCCGAAGGGCCTGTTCCTGTGCTGTATTGTTCTTTGTTCTTAACCGGCCCCCACTCCCATCCCTGGCAAACGGCAGCGGACCCTCCCTCCATCCCTGGCAAGTGACAGCCTCCGCCCCCCATCCCTGGCAAGTGGCAGTGTCCCCCATCCCTGGCAAGCTGCAGCACACCCTCCACCCCCCCCCCAATCCCTGGCAAGTGGCAGTGCCCCCCTGCCCCCCATCCCTGGCAAGCGGCAGCACCCCCACCCCCATCCCTGGCAAGTGACAGCCTCCGCCCCCCATCCCTGGCAAGTGGCAGTGCCCCCCATCCCCCAATCCCTGGCAAATGGCAGTGCCCCCGTCCCCCATCCCTGGCAAGCTGCAACACACCCTCCACCCCCCTCCAATCCCTGGCAAGTGGCAGTGCCCCCCTGCCCCCCATCCCTGGCAAGCGGCAGCACCCCCACCCCCATCCCTGGCAAGCGGCAGCACCCCCACCCCCATCCCTGGCAAGTGGTAGTGCCCCCCCCCCATCCCTGGCAAGCGGCAGCGCCACCCCCCCCATCCCTGGCAAGCGGCAGCGCCCCCCCCCCCATCCCTGGCAAGCGGCAGCGCCCCCCCCCCATCCCTGGCAAGTGGCAGCCCCCCTTTCCCCCCCCCCCCATCCCTGGAACCCTGCTACCCCCTGCTCTGGGAACTGGCACCCCATTCCCAATGGCCAACACTGCCTCCTCCCCCATGCCATTCACAACCTCTTGCCTAATCTCTCTCAAGCTCCCAGGAACCAGGTCCCCAACTCCAAACCTGGTAACCAGCTGCTACTAACCCCATCCATCCCAGCTGCCCGCTTTCCGCACTCGCGCCCTGGTGCCCCATCCACTTCAGCAGCCGGGGGTCTTTTCCCCCTGGCCAACCTGAACCGGCGCCCCGCACCCTCTGGCAACCAGCCTCCAGCCGTAACCACACATCACCTGCCACACCATCTCAAAAGCCAGTTCCACCATATTCTGTGTTTTAGCGTTGAGGAATTATATTGCAGAGTATGCAGGCTGTGGAGGGACTGTGCGCGGAGGGTGCTCCGGATGCACCAACGACTATCGTGGATCTCGACGAAAGGCCACACTTACATCGATGAGGAAGATGGCGATCATTTCCTGATGAAAAAAATGATTGTTGACTTGGAGGTAAGAATCAATGGGCCGAATGGCTTCCGGTGCTGTTATGTACTCTGATGTTCATTGCTGTAAAGGATGGAGGAAATTTAAAACGATGCAAAAAGTGATCTGAAGTGCCAGTTAGCCACGCATTATTTTACAAAGATAAATTCACTTCTAAACTCCTTTGGGACATCCTGGGATTGTGAAAGGTGCGAGAGAATCATCTTGCTTTATCAGCACCTCCGCCAGTGGATGAAACTGAATTCAAGGAAAATTGTATTTTTATTTTAATTCGTTCATGGAACATGTGGGTGGCTGGCTGGGCCAGCATTTAAGTAAAGTTAAATAAAAAGTTTGTTTATTAGTCACAAGTAAGGTTTACATTAACACTGCAATGAAGTTACTGTGAAATTCCCCTAGTCGCCACAGTCCGGCGCCTGTTCGGGTCAATGCACCCTAACCAGCACGTCTTTCAGAACGTGGGAGGAAACCGGAGCACCTGGAGGAAACCCACGCAGACATGGGGAGAATGTGTAAACTCCACACAGACAGTGACCCAAGCCGGGAATCGAATCCGGGTCCCTGGCGCTGTGAAGCAGCAGTGCTAACCACTGTGCTGCAGTGCTAACCACTTGTGCTACAGTGCCGCCCCATCCCTAGTTGTCTTTGAACTGAGTGGCTTGCTAGGCCATTTCGGAGGGCAATTGAGAGTCAACCACATTGCTATGGCTCTGGAGTCACATGCACCAGACCAGGTAAGGACAGGGCGGCACAGTGGGTTAGCACTGCTGCTTCACAGCGCCAGGGACCGGGTTCAATTCCTGGCTTGAGTCACTGTCTGTGTGGAGTCTGCTCGTTCTCTCCATGTCCGCGTGGGTTTCCTCCGGATGCTCCGGTTTCCTCCCACAACCCAAAGACGTGCCGGTTAGGGTGCATTGACCCGAACAGGTGCCGGAGTGTGGCGACTAGGGGATTTTCACAGTAACTTCATTGCAGTGTTAATGTAAGCCTACATGTGACAGTAATAAGTAAACTAAAACAGATTTACTTCCCCAAAGGACATTAGCGAACCAGATAACTTCATTGCAGTGTTAATGTAAGTGACACTAATAAATAAACTGAAACAGATTTCCTTCCCTAAAGGACATTAGTGAACCAGATTTGTTTCTCTGTCAATCGACAATGGTTTCATGGTCATCAGTAGGTTCTTATTAATTCCAGATTTTTAAAAATTGAATTCAAATTCCACTATCTGCCGTGGCGGGATTCGAACCCAGGTCCCCAGAACGTGAGCTGAGTTTCTGGATTAATAGTCTAGCGATGATACCACGAGGCCATCGCCTCCCACTTAACTTCTCTGGTATTGTGGTATTTCTGTCTGATGCTATGTCTGTAAATTGCCTTGGGATATTTTCGTACATTTATCCTACTGGATAGGAATGAGGTTAGGTTATATCCTAGGATTCTTTGGGAGGCAAGGGATGAGATAGCAGAGCCTTTGGCATTGATCTTTGCGTCCTCACTGTCCACGGGGGTGGTGCCAGAGGACTGGAGAATGTGGTTCCTCTGTTTAAGAAAGGGAATAGAAATGACCCTGGTAATTATAGGCCGGTTAGTCTTACTTCGGTGGTCGGTCAGTTGATGGAAAAGGTCCTTAGGGATAGGATTTACGACCATTTAGAAAGATGCAGCTTAATCCGGGATAGTCAGCACGGATTTGTGAAGGGCAAGTCTTGCCTCACAAATTTGATAGAATTTTTTGAGGAGGTAACTAAGTGTGTAGATGAAGGTAGTGCAGTTCATGTCATATACATGGATTTTAGTAAGGCGTTTGATAAAGCCCCCATGGTCGGCTTATGAAGAAAGTAAGGATGTGTGGGATAGAGGGAAGTTTGGCCGATTGGATAGGTAACTGGCTATCTAACAGAAGACAGAGGGTGGTGTGGATGGAAAATTTTCAGACTGGAAACCGGTTACCAGCAGAGTGCCACAGGGATCAGTGCTTGGTCCTCTGCTATTTGTCATTTTTATAAATGACTTGGAGGAGGGGGCTGAAGGGTGGATTAGTAAATTTGCTGATGACACCAAGATTGGTGGAGTAGTGGATGAGGTGGAGGGCTGTTGTAGGCTGCAAAGAGATATAGATAGGATGCAGAGCTGGGCTGAAAAATGGCAAATGGAGTTTAACCCTGACAAATGCGAGGTGATTCATTTTGGTAGGACAAATTTAAATGTGGATTACGGGGTCAAAGGTAGGGTTCTGAAGAATGTGGAGGAACAGCGAGATCTTGGGGTTCATATCCATAGATCTCTGAAGGTTGCCACTCAAGTGGATAGAGCCGTGAAGAAGGCCTATAGTGTGTTGGCGTTCATTAACAGGGGGTTTGAGTTTAAGAGCCGTGGGGTTATGCTGCAACTGTACAGGACCTTGGTGAGACCACATTTGGAATATTGTGTGCAGTTCTGGTCACCTCACTACAAGAAGGATGTGGAGACACTGGAAAGAGTGCAAAGGAGATTTACCAGGATGCTGCCTGGTTTGGAGGGTAGGTCTTATGAGGAAAGATTGAGGGAACTTGGGCTTTTCTCTTTGGAGCGGAGGAGGTTGAGAGGAGACTTGATAGAGGTTTATAAGATGATGAGGGGGATAGATAGAGTGAACGTTCAAAGACTATTTCCTCGGGTGAATGGAGCGGTAACTAGGGGGCATAACTATAGGGTTCATGGTGGGAGATATAGGAAGGATGTCCGAGGTAGGTTCTTTACGCAGAGAGTGGTTGGGGTGTGGAATAGACTGCCTGCAGGGATAGTGGAGTCAGAAACTTTAGGAACATTTAAGAAGCTATTGGATAGGCACATGGAGTACTTCGGGATGATAGGGAGGAAATAGCTTGATCTGGGTTTCAGACAAAGCTCGGCACAACATCGTGGGCCGAAGGGCCTGTTCTGTGCTGTACTGTTCTATGTTCTATGTTATTTAACATCACAAACCTGCTCCACCATTTATTGAAATCACAGAATCCCTACAGTGCAGAAGTAGGCTGTTCGGCCCAGCGAGCTTGCACCAACAACCCCACCCAGGCCCTATCCCCGTAACGTCATGTGTTTACCCTGCCAGTCTCCTTAATCACTAGGGGGCAATTTAGCATGACCAATCCACCTAATCTTTGGAGCGCCCGGGGGAAACCCACGCAGACACGGGGAGAATGTGCGAACTCCATCCAGATAGTGACCCGAGGCCGGAATTGAACCCGAGTCCCCTGGCGCTGTGAGGCAGCAGTGCTCGACATGATTGGCTGTTCAAGCCTGTAACTCGATTTCTCCTTCACCCCTTTATACCCTTATGTAGCGAATATTTCAGTGTGAGCAAAGGAGGAGGACCATTCACTTGACTCTTTGTGAACCCAAGTATCAATCCAGATTGTATCCTCCCAGCTGGACAGGTTGCCCTCTGAGCCAAGCTGATGTTAAGTGATGTTCTTAACCCTGATCAGAGTAGGTAATTCAGAATCTTGCTTTCTTTGCTGATCGCACGCCAAGCGCTGCTCACCAATCATCCCTGTCCTCGCCGACCTACTTTGTCATCAGTTCCCCAACACCCCAGATATGAAATTCTCATCCTTGTTTCTACATCTCTCTTTGTGTTTATTTTATTTATTAGTGTCACAAGTAGGTTTGCATTAACACTGCAGTGAAGTTACTGTGAAAATCCCCTAGTCGCCACACTCTGGTGCCTGTTCGGGTACACTGAGGGAGAATTTAGCACCTAACCAGCCCGTCTTTCGGACTGTGGGAGTAAACCGGAGCACCCGGAGGAAACCCACGCAGACACGGGGAGAACGTGCGGACTCTGCACAGACAGTGAACCCAAGCCGGGAATCGAACCTGGGTTTCTAGCGCTGTGAGGCAGCAGTGCGAACCACTGTGCCACCGTAACACCCATCTCTCCATGGCCTTGGATCTTGACAGCCTCATGTACATTCGCCCCCGGCTCCAGCTACTGTTCTTTCAGCTTGTTAGGTGTAGAATTCTCTCTCTCAAAGCTCCCTGATCATCTCTTCCTTCAAACCTAACTTCGAACCAGCCTTATTTTTATTGTGTTGACTGGGACCTTGGCTTCCAGACTCCCAGATGTCGGATTTGAGAATTACTCCAAAGGTGCAGTCGGATAATGCGCTCTGACTTTGCTCGGTGAGCATTTGCATGGTAATTGTCCAGAATTGTTAACCACCCCTGGGCAACTGTGCTGTGCTGTGAAAGATCTAAGAAAGCAACTTAAATTGCTTTGGACGATGCAGTCAAGGTTACACTAATTGTTACTCTTAATAAAAGTTAGAAGAAATAAACTATTAATCATCTGGATCATTCCCGCATGGGAGTGGGACTGTTCCCTCCCTCCTCCCCACCCTTCCATGGGATTTCTGCCCCACCCCCGACCACCCCAGTCACAGCCCTGACTCATCCTCGACCTGACTAACGCCACCCTCCCCCATCCCTGACCAACCCAGTTCCTCCTAATGTCTGCCCCCCTGAACTCCGACCGCCCCCCCCCCCAAACAAAACCATCAAATCCTATCCATGAAGCTTAAACACCCGTCTTCACCCTGCCTGTCATTTTCAGTCGGACCTCTAAACTTACCTGCTTCACGGCACCTTGTGCAATAAAAATGGGGCCTGTCCTCCTTTGCTGCAACTATGTTCGACTTCGACACTGGAGCCCGAGTTTACGCTGCGCTGCCTGGATCTCGCCCGGCTTGAGTTGGAAGGTCAGGCAAGATGGGCATGGTCCACTACGACTCTCACCAACTTTTACAGATGCTCCATAGAAAGCATTCTTTCTGGTTGTATCACAGCTCGGTATGGCTCCTGCTCTGCCCAAGACCGCAAGGAACTGCAAAGGGTCATAAATGAAGCTCAATCCATCGTGCAAACCAGCCTCCCATCCATTGACTCTGTCTACACTTCCCGCTGCCTCAGCAAAGCAACCAGCATAATTAAGGACCCCACGCACCCCGGACATTCTCTCTTCCACCTTCTTCCATCAGGAAAAAAATACAAAAGTCTTGAGGTCACGTACCAACCGAGTCGAGAACAGCTTCTTCCCTGCTGCCGTCAGACTTTTGAATGGACCTACCTCGCTCTAAGTTGATCTTTCTCTAGACCCTAACTATGACTGTAACACTACATTCTGCAGTCTCTTCTTTCCTTCTCTATGAATGGTATGCTTTGTCTGTATAGCGCGCAAGAAACAATACTTTTCACTGTATCCCAATACATGTAACAATAATAAATCAAAGAAGAAATTTGGTGCAGTACGGAGCAGCAATATGACACTGATTGCCATTCCGTGGAAGTTCCTCCTTTTGGGGAGCTGCCCCTTTTTACTTTGTCCTGACTTAATCTGAGTTTGTTTATTTGGATTGACCTAAAAAGAGGGCAGTCCATTCTTTAGCTGTAGTCGTTCAAAGTCGGGTCTGGAATCAGGTTTCTAGGGTCTGCAAGGTCCTCAGTGAACCAGTTGTATTTTTACAACAACTTGACCACTGTTGGGGTCAGTTTTGCAAGTTTGCATGAGGGGATTTGAATCCGTGATATCTTGGTTGCTAGCCCCAGTAACAGTACCACTATATTAAAGGAGAGATGATGGTGTCGTGGTCCTGTCACTGGACGAGTAATCCAGAGGCCCAGGGTTCAAATCCCACCACGGCAGCTGGTAGAATTTAAATGCAATTAATTGAAACTGGGATGAACAAAGCTCAGCATTGATTGCCGGAAAAACCCATCTGGTTCTCTAATGTCCTGTAGGGAGGGAAATCTACTGTCCTTGCCCGGTCTGGCCTACATGTGACTCCAGACCGACAGCAATGTGGTTGATTCCGAACTGCCCTCTGTTCTTGGAGAAACTAAGATTGAGAGATGATTGGTTATGATCATGGATGGTCTAAATACAGAGAAGATGTTCCTCTTATCGAAGAATCAGTTCACGGGCAATTAACAATGGGCAGCAAAGGCTGGACTTGCCAGTGATCCCACATTTTGATTTTGATTTGATTTATTATTGTCACATGTATTAGTATACAGTGTAAAGTATTGTTTGTTGCCCGCTCTACAGATAAAGCATACCGTTCATAGAGAAGGAAATGAGAGAGTGCGGAATGTAGTGTTACAGTCATAGCTAGGGTGTAGAGAAAGATCAACTTAGTGTGAGGTAGATCCATTCAAAAGTCTGACAGCAGCAGGGAAGAAGCTGTTCTTGAGTCGGTTGGTACGTGACCTCAGACTTTTGTATCTTTTTTCCCGACGGAAGAAGGTGGAAGAGAGAATGTCCGGGATGCGCGGGGTCCTTGATTACGCTGGCTGCTTTGCTGAGGCAGCGGGAAGTGTAGACAGAGTCGATGGATGGGAGGCTGGAGAAAACCCCTATAAAGCGCTCCTCCAAATGATCCTACTTGCTATTCTTACTGGGTGCCATCCTCCATACATACTGCCTTGCTGCGTTTTGAATCCAAACATCAAACCCAATAGGCGTCAATTAAAAACATCATCAAAATTTAAATCCCCTGTGGCTTGGCTCACAGTAAGTGTAATGATGCATGTTATGCATTCATGTTGGTACGGAGCCGTGGCTTCGCGGTGAAGATGTGCTTGAAACAGTTTGTCCTCTTAAGGCCACATGTCTGAGGCCAGCCAGCGTTTAATTGCTGTAAGGGGGATAAAAGGGGTTTGCGGATTGCAAGAAGCTGATCATTTTTTGCTCGCGGGCAACACCAAAACAGCACATAGCAACTTTGATTTGATTTATTATTGTCACATGTCTAAACATACAGTGAAAAGTATTGTTTGTTGTGCGCTATACAGACAAAACATACCATTCATAGAGAAGGAAACGAGAGAGTGCAGAATGTAGTGTTACAGTCATAGCTAGGATGTAGAGAAAGATCAACTTAATGCGAGGGTAGGTCCATTCAAAAGTCTGACAGCAGCAGGGAAGAAGCTGTTCTTGAGTCGGTTGGTACGTGACCTCAGACTTTTGTATCTTTTTCCCAATGGAAGAGAGAATGTCCGGAGTGCGTGGGATCCTTAATTACGCTGGCTGCTTTGCCGAGGCAGCGGGAAGTGTGGACAGAGTCAATGGATGGGAGGCTGGTTTGCGTGACGGATTGGGCTACATTCACGACCCTTTTGTGTTTCCTTGCGGTCTTGGGCAGAGCAGGAGCCCATGCCAAGCTGTGATACAACCAGGAAGAATGCTTTCTGTGGTGCATCTGTAAAAGTTGGTGAGAGTCGTAGCTGATACGCCAAACCCCTATCTCTCTCTCTTTATGGACGATTTTGACACTTTGAGTGATAGACCATTGAACTCAACATTGACTAGAGATGGAATTTTCAGCCTTCTCTGTTTTGGATCCAGATAATTTCCACACAACTTAATCTGCTTGTAAAATAAAAGCAATTTGTGTTGCTCCTAGTTGTGATTGTTGGCTGGTTCTCAGCAAGTTTCTGTTCTGTAGTTGGGACGGTGTGTTCCATAAATACTATGTCTCTCTCTCTCCCTTCTAAATAGGAGGTTTATCTACTGCCAGATACAGTACTCTACATGGCTGGCACTGACACTTTCAGCGCACAGGCTTCTAACAGGCGGAAGAAAGGTGAAATACTTACTTTGGACATAAATGAATTTATTTAAATGATGAGAATTAATTTCAGTATAAATAACACAAATGTTTACATTGAGTTAATTCATTTGAATGCAGGGGAGTGACTATATTTTGATGTAAATCGCTCCTGATTTCTTTTGTAGCGACTATAATTTCCAGTTTATGCTTCACGTCCGCCTCCTCCCACCCCTCACGTCCAATCCATCAAGATGTCCTAACCATTCCTTTCTCCCTCATGTTTAACTAGCTTCCCTTCAAATGCGTCCGTTGGGTTTGCCTCCACTGCTCTTGACGGTGGCGAGTTTCTGATTCGCACTGCTCTCCAAGGGTGGCCCGGCGACGCAGTGGTTAGCACTGCTGCTTCATAGCGACAGGGACCAGGGGTTCGAGTCACTGTCTGTGTGCGGAGTCTGCACGTTCTCCCCGTGTCTGCGTGGGTTTCCTCCGGGTGCTCCGGTTTCCTCCCACAGTCCGAAAGACATGCTGGTTAGGTGAATTGGCCAAATTGTGCTAAATTCTCCCTCTGTGTACCCGAATGGGCACCAGAGTATGGCAACTAGGGGATTTTCACAGTAGCTTCATTGCAGTGTTGATGTAAGCCTACTTGTGACGCTAATAAATAAACTTAACTTTACCTTTACTTGAAGAGGTTTCCCTTTAAAACTAATGGCAATTCCTTTTTTCATGCAAACCAGACGTTATACTTGTTACCCCGGAGCTAATGCCCAAGGCTTCAAGGCTGTTACAATTTGATCCACTGGCTGATGGTCCGAGACAAAAGCCGACACTCCCCTGTTTAAGAGAAATTTCATTCGCGCGTTCTCAAAATTTATACCTCAAAAGCTGGGAAATAGTACTTTCCAGATGTTGTACTTTGCAAATAGTTGCTTAAAAACTTTTCCGTTGCGCTTTCAGATCCAATGTGTGCGTAGGATTTAAGGCAGCCTCATGTTATTGAAACCTTTTATTATTCACTTGTTAATTGTACCTGTTTGTTTATATCTGGCTTAACGCCAAATAGTTGGGCTGCCAGATGATGTTTTAGAAACATAGAAAACTACAGCACAAAACAGGCCCTTCGGCCCCACAAGTTGTGCCGAACATATCCCTACCTTTTAGGCCTACCTATAGCCCTCCATCCTATTAAGTCCCATGTACTCATCCAGGAGTCTCTTAAAAGACCCGTTTTACTGCCGTTTGGTTCAGTCATTATTCATAAGACCATAAGGTATGGAGCAGAATTAGGCCATTCGGCCCATCGAGTCTGCTCCTCTATTCAGCCATGGCTGATAAGTTTCTCAACCCCATTCTCCCGCCTCTTTCCCCGTAATCTTTGATCCTCTTCCCAATCAAGAACCTATCTGTCTCTGTCTTAAATACACTCAAAGACCCAGCCTCCTCTGTGGCAATGAATTCCACAGATTCACCACCCTCTGGCTGAAGAAATTCCTCATCTCGGTTCTAAAGGGTCGTCCCTTTACTCTGAGGCTATGCCCTCGGATCCTAGTCTCTCCTTAATGGAGAACATTAATGGAAACATCTTCCCCGCGTGTGCTGTATTTGCACGAATGTGTATATAAGAGTGTAGCTGGTACTTGTCCCTCCTCTCTTAATTTGAATGTTGCAGAGAGAAGAGATGGACTGTCAAAGAAAAGCAAGGATGCAGAAGTGGCAGCAAAACTGGAGAGCTTGCTACCCTTGGAGTGCAAAACAGTGGGTGTCAGCTGCCCTGGAATTGTCTGTGAGTGGCATCTCTTGCGAGTTCCTTGTGTGTGCTGGTTAGTGCTTGTGTGACTGATCTGCGTGAGGTGTACTGAAATCAAGTATTGAAGAGATTAAATGTTAAAAATTCCTGTTGTTGTTCCGAATCAGAAAATAAGAAAAAGCATTAAAATTAAAATTCCATCTTTGACGTACTCCCATCCTGAGGCATCTGCTGTGATGTTGAGTGAGAGACTGCTTAGTATTACTGCAACTGCGGATTTACAGCCAATTCTGGGAACCGTACTTTACTGCAGATGTGAAGGCAAAAAGATGGCGAGAAGATTTACACAAGAGATAGAAGCTGGAGTAGGCCACCAGGCCCTTCGAGCCTGTCCATCCATTCGATACTATCATGGCTGATCTATGCCGGCCTCAACTCCTTTTCTGTGCCATTTCCCCCATAGCCCTCTATTCCTCGATCTATCAAATATTTATCCACCTCCATTTTAAATACTTCTAATGATCCAGCCTCCACTACCCTTTGGATAGAGAATTCCAGAGATTCGCCACCCTCCGCGAGAAGAAATTTCTACATACCTCAGTTATAAATGACCGGCCCTTTATCTTGTAGCCATGTAGCTCTTGTACCTTGTTCGAGAATCTCCCACTAGTGAAAACATCTCACCATCTACCCTGTCCAGCCCCCTCAGGATCTTTATATGTTTGAATAAGGTCACCACTCGCCCTTCTAAACTCCAAGGAATACAGACCCAGGCAATTTTTTTCTCTCTTCATAAGATATAGGAGCAGAATTAGGCCATTCGGCCCATCAAGTCCACTCCATCATTCAATCATGGCTGATATGCTCCTCATCCCCATTTTCCTGCCTTCTGCCCATAACCCTTCAACCCATTACCAATTAAGAATCTGTCTAACTCATCAAATTTACTCACCGTCCCAGCATCCACCGCACTTTGGGGCAGCGAATTCCGCAGATTCACGACCCTTTGGGAGAAGTAGTTTCTCCTCAAGCCTGTTTTAAATTTGCTGCCCCTTATCCTAAGACTATGACCTCTCGTCCTAGAATGTCCCACAAGAGGAAGCATCCGCTCCACGTCTACTTTATCCAGACCTTTTATCATCTTATGTACCTCAATTTGATCTCCCCTCATTCTTCTAAATTCCAGAGAGTATCGGCCTAAACTGTTCAATCTCTCTTCATACGACAAACCCTTCATCTCTGGAATCAATCTCGTGAACCTCCTCTGAACTGCCTCCACTACATCTTTCCTCCAATAAGGGGACCAAAACTGTGCACAATGCTCCAGGTGCGGCCTCACCAATGCCTTGTACAGTTGCAACAATACTGCCTTATCTTTATATTCTATCCCTTTAGCTCTTGATGGGACAACCCTCTCGCCCCAGGAATTAGCCTGGCGAATCTCCTTTCGACTGCCTCCAAAGGAGGATTGAGGAGAATGGTTGCAAGGATGAGGTACTTTTGGTACATTGGTGAAACGGGGCTGTTCTCCTTAGGGAAGAGAAGGTCGAGAAGAGATTTACTAGATGTGTTCATAATCATGGCTGGGGGTTAGAGTGGATAGAGAGAAACTTCCTCTTGCCGAAGGATTGAGAACCAAGGGCCTCTGATTTTAAAGTGAATGGTAAAAGACAAGGGAAAAGTGTTTTCATTTTCGGGGCGGCACGGTAGCACAGTGGTTAGCACTGCTGCTTCACAGCTCCAGGGACCTGGGTTCGATTCCCAGCTTGGGTCACTGTCTGTGTGGAGTTTGCACATTCTCCTCGTGTCTGTGTGGGCTTCCTCCGGGTACTCCAGTTTCCTCCCACAGTCCAAAGATGTGCGGGTTAAGTTGATTGGCCATGCTAAAATTGCCCCTTAGTGTCCTGAGATGTGTATGTTAGAGGGATTAGTGGGTAAATATGTAGGGATATCGGGGTAGGGCCTGGGTGGGATTGTGGTCGGTGCAGACTCGATGGGCCAAATGGCCTCTTTCTGCACTGTCGGGTTTCTATGGTAATTCTATGATCTATGATAAAGCATGTGGTTAGGATCTGGAATGTACTGTCTGAGATGGTGATGGGGGAAAAGTTAATTGTGGCTTTCAAAAGGAAATTGGATAATTATCTGAAGAGTTTGCAGTGCTGTGGGAACAGGGTGGGTTTCCTCTGGGTGCTCCGGTTTCCTCCCACACGCCAAAGATGTGTGGGTTAGGTTGATTGGCCATGCTAAATTGCCCCTTAGTGTCAGGGGGATTAGCAGGGTAAATGTGTGGGGTTATGGGGATAGGGTCTGGGTGGGATTGTGGTCGGTGCAGACTCGATGGGCCGAATGGCCTCCTTCTGCACTGTAGGGTTCTCTGAGTGGGACAAGCTGAGTTGCTCTTGCAGAGAGTCCACATGGACAAGAGAGGCCGAATGACCTCCTCTGTGCCTCTTTTGCAGTCATTTCTGATGTTGCCCAGAATGGGAATGTCCTCCGGCTGTTGGAGTGGCAATGGAGCTGAGCCTCCTACTGCCCTCTTCCAACAGACAAGTGCATGTTTCCCAGCAGGAATCCCAAGTTTGCCTTTTCGTAGTGGGATCCCTCGCTACTTTTTTCCCCAAGCATGCTTTGCTGAGCTGTCCACCAGATAGTGTCAAAATTCACACATTTTAGCAGGGAGTCATCGTGCATGTTTTATCAAGCTTCTGTTAGTTTGCTTTGTAAACTGTGGTTAGGTTTCATGATCTGCAATCTGGAGGTTTGAAAACCTTGAATTGGATTTAGAATTTGGTTTTTGGAGCAAGCAAGCAATGGGTTTGCCCGGTACATTCTGAGCATTGGCTTCATAACTTTAAGAATGGAATCTATCCAACCAACTTGTTTGCCAACAAGATTTGGACCTGTATCGATGCTATATGTAAAATCCAAGACTTATTCAGCGTGGCTGAGAAGCAAATGCTTGGACATCTGTCCAGCTTTGCATTCTTGCGCAAGATGCAAATTGCCCAGTGCATGCCTTGAGGAGTGAAGCAATAAATTGTTTTTCCTACGGCCATATGTTCTAATTCTAGTATACTGCAAAGGGACTGTGCAATTGGAATGGAAATCTCTTCAATATGCTGCTGATAGCACACGCTAGCTGCTTCATAGAATCCCTACAGTGCAGAAGGAGACCATTCGGCCCATCAAGTCCACACCGACTCTCTGACAGAGTATCTTACCCAGGCCCTCTTTCCCCCGCAACTCCCTGTACCCCCAAACATTTACCATGGCCAATCCACCTAACCCGCACACTGTGGGAGGAAACCGGAGCACCCGGAGGAAACCCACGCAGACACGGGGAGAACGTGCAGACTCCACACAGATAGTCACCCGAGGACGAAATTGAACCCGGGTCCCTGGAGCTGTGAGGCAGCAGTGCTAACCACTGTGCCTGTTATTTGGCATTTGAGTACAAGCTCATCATTTTGCAACTCATCACCCAACACCTCATATTTGTGGCGATGAGAGATTGAATTAGGGACTTTGGAACAGGAGTAGGCCATTGAGTCTGTCGAGCCTGCATGATTCAACCACTTGAGTCATAGAATCCCTACAGTGCAGAAGGAGGCCATTTGGCCCATCGAGCCTGCACCAACATCAGCCCTACCCAGGCCTTATCCCCGTAACCCCACGTATTTGCCCTCCTAGTTCCCCCCCGATACCAAGGGGCAATTTAGTATGGTCAGTCAACCTAATCCACACATCTTTTGCAGTGTGGGAGGAAACCGGAGCACCCGGAGGAAACCCCTGCAGACAGGGGGAGAATGTGCCAACTCCGCACAGTCAGTGATCCAAGCCAGGAATCGAACCCAGGTCCCTGGCGCTGTGAGGCAGCAGTGCTAACCACTATGCCACCGTTGCCGCTCATAATACGATCATGGCTGATCGGACCCTTCAGTGCCTTTTACACACACCCAATTGTCAGCTGTGCTATGCAGTCCTTCATTTGAGTAGTTTCTCAAGAAATAAATAATAACACAGCCCTTCTGCTGCCAAACCACCGTTGGAATTTTCCGTTAGCTGGACTCCAACACGTAAATTTCTGACACGTAAACTGGGTAGAAGAGATAAATCTGTTGGCTTGTGAACTCTGATTTGACTTGGGGAAACTCAACCTTGTGTTTATTTTATGCTATTAAATTTAACAGTCCACATGTTGTACACATCACCTTCCATGTACGTGTTAAGAACAAACTGTCAAACTCAACTAAATTGCTGACATTTAGGAAAATGATTTATTAGTGAAAGGATGCAGGTAATTGTAAATGTTTTATGAAGAAGTTCCGGACAAGTTAGGCACTTTGAGGTATTTAGCAAATAACTTGTGGTGGCATGATAGTTAGCACTGCTGTCTCACAGCGTCAGGGACCCGGGTTCAATTCCCAGCTTAGATCACTGTCTGTGCGGAGTCTGCACGTTCTCTCGGTGTCTTCGTCGGTTTCCTCCGGGTGCTCCGGTTTCCTCCCACAGTTCGAAAGACGTGCTGGTTAGGGTGCATCGGCCGTGCTAAATTCTCCCTCAGTGTATCTGAACAGGCGCTGGAGTGTGGCGACTCAGGGATTTTCACAGTAACTTCATTGCAGCGTTAATGTAAGCCTACTTGTGACATTAATAGATAAACTTTATATTCAGAGAACTTTGCACTTCGCATTAAATGGCAATAATAATACCTTGTTAGTAAACTATCCATTGAGTTGCCCATGCTGAGTTGATGCAGACATGTTATTTGCACGGCAGCACAGTGGTTAGCACTGCTGTCTCACAGCGGCAGGGACCTGGGTTCGATTCCCGGCTTGGTTGACTGTCTGTGTGGAGTCTGCACGTTCTCCCTGCGTCTGCGTGGGTTTCCTCCAGGTGTTCTGGTTTCCTCCCACAGTCCAAAGATGTGCGAGTTAGGTGGATTGGCCGTGCTAAATTGCCCCTTGGTGTCAGGGGGACTAGCTAGAGTAAATGCATGGGGTTATAGGGATAGGGCTTGGGTGGGATTGTGCTTGGTGCAGACTCGATGGGCTGAATGGCCTCCTTCTGCACTGTAGGGATTCTATGATTCTACATGTTGTAACACGTTGCAAAGTAGGCAACAGAGACTTGAGAAACTAACCGGCCACAGCCTATGCTAGGATTTCCAGTCTAAATGTTTACATGGGCAGTTTCAATGTTGACCATTGACATAAACCAAAAGTTGATTTATTTTTCAAAAGAAAAGACTTTATTTCGCTCAGATCTGAAGCCTATTGCCTGATTAATTTGTCATTCCAGACACTCCCATGGGATGTGGCACGCAGAGACCTCTCGAGGTAGAAGACGGAATTGCAGGGTTTGCCCTGCTCCTGCCCAAAATTGACGGCGTGACGGTCAAATTCTTCCACTTGTCGAACAGAGATTTGAACAATAACGCATTTGACCAAGAGAAACTCCAAGAGGCAGGTAGGTTCTGCCCCTCCCCCACACCTCACTATCCCTTCTTGGGCGACACGGTGGCACAGTGGGTTAGCACTGCTGCCTCACAGCTCCAAGACCCGGGTTCGATTCCCGGCTCGGGTCACTGTCTGTGTGAAGTTTGCACATTCTCCCCGTGTCTGCGTGGGTTTCCTCCGGGTGCTCCGGTTTCCTCCCATAGTCCGAAAGACGTGCTGGTTAGGTGCATTGGCCATGCTAAATTCTCCCTCAGTGTAACCCGAACAGGAGTGTGGTGACTGGGGGATTTTCACAGTAACTTCATTGCAGTGTTAATGTAAGCCTACTTGTGATTAATAAATAAACTTTAACTTTTTTACTTTACAGCATTAACGGGGATAAGTGTAAAATAATTTCGGAAACGTAAGGAGTGCAATTTGCGGGATAAATTGAAGTTCGGACACTTTTTATACTCCAAAGATTGCTTCTGTATCAAAAATAATGATGATAAAAACTGAGTTTGGTAAATGGTCAATAATTAATTGACAAAAAAAAAATGTCATTGTACTTGACGATTTAATTTTGGAATGGCTCACTGACTATAAACATCTGTGGCTAACTATTGGATGCAGTGAAAAGGAGCCATTTACTGCATTAAAAGATGTCTACTGAATTCCACTCCTCCTGTAAATTGACTTCAGATTAAAGACAAGCTGCTCCAGCTTTAGTCAGTGCCTTTAGTTAACCGCAATGATGCCAGACAGGGTGGCATGGCGGCGCAGTGGTTAGCACTGCTGCCTCACAGTGCCAGGGATCCGGGTTCGATTCCTGGTTTGGGTTCACTGTCTGTGCGGAGTTTGCACGTTCTCCCTCGCGTCTGCGTGGGTTTCCTCCGGGTGCTCCGGTTTCTTCCCACATTCCAAAGATGTGTGGGTTAGGTGGATTGGCCATCCTAAATTGCCCCTTATTATCAGGGGGACTAGCTAGGGTAAATGTGTGGGGTTATGGGGATAGGGCCTAGGGCCTCCTTCTGCACTGTAGGTGTTGGTGTCTATGTAAAAGATGAGCTCGGCACCTAGTTGGAGAATTGCAGTTGGAATGTGCTTGTAAGAAGCAGCCATGAGCCACACAGGCCTTCGTGGTTAGGTGCAATGACCGTGCTACATTTTCCCTCCGTGTACCCGAACAGGCGCCGGAGTGTGGGAAGAAACCACAGCACCCGGAGGAAACCCACGCAGACAAGGGGAGAATGTGCAGACTCCGCACAGACAGTCACCCGAGCCAGGAATCAAACCAGGGTCCTGGAGCTGTGAGGCAGCCGTGCTAACTACTGTGCAGCCATGAGCCGCACAGGCCTTCGACCCTGTGCTCTGCTGTTGAGCAAGATCACGACTGATCGACCTTAACTCTGCTCCCATCATAGAATCCTGCAGTGCAGAAGGAGGCTGTTTGGCCCATTGAGTTTGCCCCGACCACAATCCCACCCAGGCCCTAACCCCATAACCCCATGCATTTACCCCTAGCTAGTTCCCCTGACACTAAGGGGCAATTTAGCATGGCCAGTCCACCTAACCTGCACGTCTTTCGGACTGTGGGAGGAAACCGGAGCACCCGGAGGAAACCCACGCAGACACTGGGGGGAACGTGCAAACCCCACACAGACAGTGACCCAAGCCAGGCATCGAACCCTGCCACTGTGAGACAACAGTGCTAACCACCAAATCTCCATAATGCCTCGATTCGCTTAACACCCAAAAACCTACCATTCTCAGTCTCGAACACACTAATTGGGGATCCCCTAGTCGCCACACTCCGGCGCCTGTTCGGGTACACTGAGGGAGAATTTAGCATGGCCAATCCACCTAACCCGCACATCTTTGGACACTAAAGCCAGAGTTTTACCAGCATGCCCGCCCCGATTCCAGGGGTGGGTGAGGCCCGGAGAACGGCATTCTCCATTGGCTTCGGGCGGGATCGTACGAACCTCGGACGGACGTGCCAGTAAAATTGCACCCTAAGAGACAATTTAGCACGGCCAATCCACCTGCACATCTTTGGACTGTGGGAGGAAACCGGAGCACCCGGAGGAAACCCACGTAGACAAGGGGAGAACATGCAAACTCCACACAGACAGTGGCCCAAGCCGGGAATCGAACCCAGGTCCTTGGCGCTGTGAGGCAGCAGTGCTAACCACTGTGCCACCATGCCGATGCATGAGCCGCTGTCAGATTTTACTCATTGTATATTTAAGCTGAGCTTGCTTTACTCCCACGGTGGGTGGCTGGAAGGGAGAGAGGCTAATATTGGAATATTTAGGCTGTTTTGGATCCTCTCAGACTGCTGTGAGCCATCCATCACTGGAGTAAGGCTTCCACTTCCTGCCAGCACGGCCTGTGAAGCTCTCCATACGGACCTTTCATAGCAAGGCTAGTTCCAAATAAAGATGTTACAGTTTAAACACAGAAGGGATGTTACTACTAAAAGCAAGAAATCTTCAAATGGAAGTTTTGGCTTTAGCCAATGTATGTGAAAGCTTTCAAAAAAAAATCTTGTTGACAGTACATTTGATAGCTGGCAGGGGAATATAAATTTTGACCGTGATCCAATTGTAAATGGATTGATTACAATCTATGTGGCATAATGAAATTGAGGTAAAGAGAGCCAATTCATTTAGAACAGTTAAATATTACCTTTGTTAAAAATGTTCTGAGATTGGCCTGGATTTGCCTTTTGCCATTGTTACTAAGTTTAATAATCAGCGTCACAAGTAGGCTTGCATTAACACTGCAATGAACCTTCCAAAGCACTGCAATGAACCTTCCAAAACACTGCAATGAACCTTCCAAACCCACGACCACTCCCATCTAGGAGGACAAGGGCAACAGATACCTGGGAACACCACCACCTGCAAGCTCCCCTCCAAGCCACTCACCATCCTGACTTGGAAATATATCGGCCGTTCCTTCACAGTCGCTGGGTCAAAATCCTGGAATTCCCTCCCTAACGGCATTGTGGGTCAACCCACAGCACGTGGACTGCAGCGATTCAAGAAGGCAGCTCACCCCCACCTTCTCAAGGGCAACTGGGGATGGGCAATAAATGCTGGCCAGCCAGTAACGCCTATGTCCCATGAATGAATTTTAAAAAATGAAGTTACTGTGAAAATCCCCTAGTCGCCACACTCCGGGTACATCTGTTCGGGTACACTGAGGGAGAATTTAGCATGCTCAATGCACCCTAACCAGCACTTCTTTCGGACCATGGGAGGAAACTGGAGCACCCGGAGGAAACCCACGCAGCCACGGGGAGAACGTGCAGACTCCGCACAGACAGTGACCCAAACCGGGAATCGAACCCGGGTCCCTGGCGCTGCGAGGCAGCAGTGCTAACCACTCTGCCGCCGTGTACTAATCCTGCAAATTGGCATCCCTGTTAGATTTTTGACTTGAGTTCTATAGTTCATGTTGGGATAAAGCTACAAAGCCTTTCGTTAGGCAGGGATATCGAGGGAAGGCAGGGAGTTGAAACTCAGTTGCAGAATAGCTGTGACCGGGTTGATTGGTGGGACAGGCGGGAGAGTTGACTGGCCTTCCCCCGTTGGTATGTTTTAAGGTCAAGGACTGGCCTTTGAGCATAGATGCTGGTTGAGGTTGATCCTCGTCTGACAAGGGGAGGCAATGGCCTAGTGGTATTTTCGCTAGACTATTAATCCTGCAACTTAGCTGTGTACAGTTCTGGTCACCCTATTATAGAAAGGATATTATTAAACTAGAAAACGTGCATAAAAGATTTACTAGGATGCTACCGGGACTTGATGGATTGAGTTATTAGGAGAGGCTGGATAGACTGGGACTTTTTTCTCTGGAGCGTAGGAGGCTGAGGTGTGATCCTATAGAGGTCTATAAAATAATGTAAGGCATAGTTAGATGGTCAATATCTTTTCTCAAAGGTAGGGGAGTCTAAAACTAGAGGGCATTGGTTTAAGGTGAGAGGGGAGAGATACAAAATAGTCCAGAGGAGCAATTGTTTCACACACAGGGTGGTGAGTGTCTGGAACAAGCTGCCAGAGGTAGTAGTGGAGGCGGGTACAATTTTGTCTTTTAAAAAGAGTTTAGACAGTTACATGAGTAAGATGTGTATAGAGGGATATGGGCCAAATGCGGGCAATTGGGACTAGCTTAGGGATTTTTTTTAAAAGGGCGGCATGGACAAGTTGGGCTGAAGGGCCTGTTTCCATGCTGTAAACCTCTGACTCTAATGGCCTGGGGACCCGGGTTCGAATCCTGTCAGGGCAAATGGTGAAATTTGAATTCGATTAAAAAATATCTGGAATTAAGAATCTACTGATGACCATGAAACCATTGTCGATTGTCGGAAAAACCCATCTGGTTCCTTTAGGGCAGGAAATCTGCTGTCCTTACCCTACATGTGACTCCAGACCCATTGCAATGTGGTTGACTCTCGACTGCCCTCCAAGGGCAACTGTGGATGGGCAATAAATGCTGGCCAGCCAGCGACACCCATGTCCCACGAACGAATAAAAAAAAAAAATCCATGTGTGCAAGTTTTGCAAACAAGGCGACGGTCAGGGATGCAGCCCCCTGCTAACTTTCTGACTAACTCCCGGTGTGGAGCTGATTGTAACCTGCTTATTGCTACTGTGGCTTGAGATTGGGCAACTGGACACCGTCCACTGAATGACCCTGTGATTTCCATGGTCTGCATCGGCGCCTTCACCAACTGAGCCATTGGAAGAACTGAAATCACAGTTTTTAAACAGTGGCGATTCTATATAAAAATAAGGATGCACTTAATTTTATAACGAGCCTGTTTAATAACTGACCCTTCTTCCCATCCATTTGCACCAAGTAGCTACTTGTCACTCTGAAGCACCAATTACAACAAATCAGCTATGATATCCCCGTTGCGAAAATTGTCCCTGTATCTGATTTCCATTCATGATACACTTAAATGGATCTAATTACATTTGTGTCTCCGAGAATGATCGCCAGTAGTATGCAAATGCAGAAGAACATTTCATAACAACACAGTGTAATAAGCATTGGTGATTGAGCATCTAACCCATTTACTGGATTTTGTCAGACTTGATGCAGAAAACTCCAATTTACTGTCTCCGTGAGATCTTTTGCTTTGCCTACCACACTTTAGCACAGGCTGGGTCGTGATCTGTTGGGGTCTGTATCTCTAATTCCAGTCTACTTGCACAGGTTGAAAACAGCTTGCTTTTTACTTTGACAGGTGTTAAATGGGGGGAGGCGATGGCCTTGTGTATTATCGCTAAACTATTAATCCAGAAACTCGGCTAATGTTCTGGGGCCCCGGGTTCGAATCCCGCCACGGCAGATGACGGAATTTAAATTCAATTTTTTAAAAATCTGGAATTAAGAATCTACTAAAGACCATGAAACCATTGTCGATTGTCGGAAAAACCCATCTGGTTCACTAATGCCCCTTTAGGGAAGGAAATCTGCCATCCTTACTTGGTCTGGCCTACATGTGACTCCAGAGCCACAGCAATGTGGTTGACTCTCAACTGCCCTCAGGCAACTAGGGATGGGCAATAAATGTTGGCCAGCCAGCGACGCCCATGTCCCACGAATGAATCAAAAAAGAATA
This sequence comes from Mustelus asterias, assembly GCF_964213995.1. Taxonomy (NCBI): domain Eukaryota; kingdom Metazoa; phylum Chordata; class Chondrichthyes; order Carcharhiniformes; family Triakidae; genus Mustelus; species Mustelus asterias. The sequence continues at coordinate 7,165,071 of NC_135829.1, read as the reverse complement.
AAAATGTGTTAAGTGAAACTATTTGGACAGTTTCGAATTAATCCCCGGGGTTGTTCTATCACAATTCCATCCAATCCACAACTGACCTGGCAGTCCAGCTTTATACTGCAATGTCTCCCAGGTATTTTGACGAATAAATGTTGGAACGCTTTTTGACTAGAGGGTGTTGACTGAAAGCTCTTGGCCTCCACAGCCACATGGTGCCAGCCTCTTTTTGGGAGGGAGGAAAAGCGAAATTCACATTTATTTGATCCTTGGGGGAAAACAACATGTCGAGTCAATGAATTACCTTTTAAGTTTGTTTGTGGATAAACATAGAAACTAGAAGCTGGAATAGGCCATTCGGCTCTTCAAGCCTGCTCCGCCATTCATTTTGATCATGGCTGATCATCAAATTCAATATCCTGACCCCTTTGGTCCCAAGAGCTATATCTAATTTCTTCTTGAAATCAGACAACGTTTTGGCCTCAACTACTTTCTGTGGGAGTGAATTTCACACATTCACCACTCTCTGGGTGAAGAAATTTCTCCTCACCTTAATTCTAAAAGGTTTACCCCTTATCCTCAAATTATGACCCCTAGTTCTGGACTCCCCCACCATTAGGGACATTCTTTCTGAATCTACCCTGTTCGAATTTTATAAGTTTCTGTGAGATCCCTTCTCAATCTTCTAAACTCCATTGAATATAATCCTAACTGACTGGGATGGCAGGTCTGTCTCTCCTCATATGACAGACCTGCCATCCCAGGAATCAGCCTGGTAAACCTTCACTGCGCTCCCTCTATAGCAAAGACATCTTTCCTCAGATAAGGACACCAAAACTGCACACAATACTCCAGGTGTGGCCTCACCAATGTCCTATACAATTGATGTTAGGGACCCAGATCAGAAAGTCCAAGGTATTTTATGAAGTTAGCCTAGACCCCAACTTTTACATTTGATTTTGGTATTACGGTGAGGATAAGGTGTTTTGCTCCGGGTATTATATAATACCTAAACTGGAGAAGGAGGCCATTCAGCCCATCGAGCCTGTACCGACAACAATCCCACCCAGTATCCCCGCAACCCCACATATTTACCCTGCCAAAGGGTCAATTTGGCACGGCCAATCAACCCAACCTGCACATCTTTGCACTGTGGGAGGAAACCGGAGCATCCGGAAGAAACCCACGCCGATATGGGGAGAACGTGCAAACCCCACACAGACAATGACCTGAGGCCGGAATCGAACCTGGGTCCCTGGCGCTGTGAGGCAGCAGTGCGAACCAATGTGCCACCATGCCATATGATTCAATTCACCCACTACAAACGTTATGTAAGAACACAGTTAGAATCAAACAAAAAGAATTAGCATAACGTTTACCAATTAAAGTACTTAAACATGACAAAGTATAATTCTTAACAGTTAGCTATCTTTATAGTTCTAATTGTAAGCAACATTCCATAGACATAAATCCCTTTTTCGGAACCAGCAATACGCCCATGTGGATGCTAGTTTTCCAGCCTTTTAATACCTCTGGACAGAGATCCAGACAGCAGTTTCCAGAGAAGGATGTATCCTCAAACAGCAGAATTTCAGAGAAATAAACCTAGTCTGTGGCTGATCCCAGTCTCCCAATTTCAGAGACTCCGAGTTACTACTTTCTACAGGTCCCAGAAAGCAACTGAGCTTGATTTCTCTGCGTAAGCCTAGCTCCACCCAGTCACCTGATATTACTGTCGATCAACCCAATCAAGGTCTACTCTGCAAAACCCCAGGGAAAAAGCACTAAAACAGCAGAACAGCATTAGTTCAGATTGAAACAAGTATTCTAGCAATTAGGAACAATTATGCTGCTGCAGTGACAATACAGGGCTGCCGGATATAGACCCAGCAGCTACCGGTAATTAAAAAACTGCTAAAACAGATCCTGCACAAGAAACATGACAAATAACATTTATTTCTTTAAGGCACAGTATTGTCACAGTGGGACAGGGGTGATGTTGGGTAACTGCAGCTTTTGTTCAATAACTTTGTCCATTACTTTCAGCATATTGTCTAAGCGTTTGCAGAATTCAGCAGTGCAGAGGGACCTGGGTGTCCTGGTACATGAATCACAAAGTTAGTATGCAGGTGCAGCAAGTGATGAGGAAGGCAGATGGAATATTGTTGTTTATTTCAAGTGGCATGGAAGATAAAAGCTGGGGATGTTTTGCTACAGTTGTACGTGGCATTGGTGAGGATACATCTTGAGTACTGTATACCGGCCTGGTCTCCTTATTCGAAAAAGGACATTGGAGCAGTTCAGAGAAGGTTCTTGGGGTGACGGAGTTGTATTATGAGGAAAGGTTGGTCAGGTTGGGCCAATATCCATTGGAGTTTAGAAGAATGGGAGGTGATCTTATTGAAATGTTAATACTTTGAGGGGGATGTACAACAGATGCTGAAGGGATGTTTCCTCTTGTGAGAAAGACCAGAATTAGGGTCACTGTTTAAAAATCAGGAGTCTCCCATTTAAGGCAAAGATGAGAATTATATTTTCTCTCAGGGTCGTGACTCTCTATGAAACTCTTCCCCAGGGAACGGTAGAGACAGGGGTCATTGAATATTTTTAAGGGAGAGGTAGATGAATTATTGACCAACAAGGGAATCAAAGAATTGGGCCCCATACCAAAGGAAGGATGTGCCGGCCTTGGAGGGGGTCCCGAGGAGGTTCACAAGAATGATCCCAGGAATGAAGGATTTGTCATATGAGGAGCGGTTCTACACTCGATGGAGTTTAGAAGGATGAGAGGGAGGGGGGGGGGATCTAATTGAAACTTACAGAATACTGAGAGGCCTGGATAGAGTGGACGTGGAGAGGATGTTTCCACTAGAGGGAGACTAGAACTTGAGGGCACAATCTCAGAGTGAAGGGACGCTCCTTTAAAACTGAGATGAGGAGGAATTTCTTCAGCCAGAGTGTGGTGAATCTGGAACTCATTGCTGTGGAGGCCAGGTCATTGAAGTTTATTTATTAATCACAAGTAAGGCTTATGTCAACACTGCAATGAAGTTACTGTGAAATTGCCCTAGTCGCCACACTCCGGAGCCTGTTCGGATCAATGCACCCTAACCAGCGCGTCTTTCGGACTGTGGGAGGAAACCGGAGCCCCCCGAGGAAACCCATGCAGACACGGAGAGAATGTGCAGACTCCACACAGACAGTGACCCAAGCCAGGAATCGAACCTGGGACCCTGGTGCTGTGAGGCAGCAGTGCTAACCACTGTGCCACCCCCGAGTGTCTTGAAGACAGCAATAGATAGGTTCTTGATCAATAAGTGATCAAAGGTTATGGAGAAGGCAGGAGAATGGGGACGAGAATCATATCAGCAATGAATGAATGGCAGAGCAGACTCAATGGGCCGAATGGCCTAATTCTGCTCCTATAGAATCATAGGACTCCTACAGTGCAGAAGGAGGCCATTCGGCTCTTCGAGTCTATATCTTATGGTAAGGGGTCCACAAGATAGTTACACTGAGGCCATAATCAGATAAACCGTGATCTTGGATGGTGGAGCAGGCTCAGGGGGCCAAATGGCCTCCCCTTACTCCTAATTAACATGTTGTGTACTTTGAGCTGGTAATTGTAGGCCTTCTCTTTGTACCACTGCAATCCTTATAGTTACACTGCTGCAAAAATTATGGTGTTATTTAAGGAATGTAATTCAAATGTTTTTAAAAATTCATTTGTGCAACATGGGTGTCGCTGGCTGGGCCAGCATTTATCGCCCATCCCTAGTTGCCCTCGAACAACTTGCTAGACCATTTCAGAGGGCAGTTGAGAGTCAACCACATTGCTGGGGCGCTGGAGTCACATGTAGGCCAGACCGAGTAAGGGCCTAGAAGATGTCCCTAAAGGACATTAGGGGACTTTCACAGTAACTTCATTGCGGTGGAAGTCTACTTGTGACAATAAATAAATGGATGCAAACTTAGTGAACCAGATGGGTTTTTTCGACAATGGCTTCATGGTCATCAGCAGATTCTTAATTCCGGATATTTTTTTATTGAATTCAGATTCCACCATCTGCCTTGGCGGGATTCAAGCCCGGGTCCCCCAGAACATTCGCTGAGTTTCTGGATTAATAGTCTAGCGATAATACCACTAGGCCATCGCCTCCCCGTTAGGGGAATTCGGGAAATGTGATGTGAAGGTGATGGTGTACCCGTGATATTGTTACTCTTGTCCTTCAGGGTGGTGAAGGTTGAAGGACTGATAGGTGTCCTGCTTTGATGTGAAGGTATTGTTATTTTGGAGGCAAGGAAAAGTAATGAATTCCCATTAGGACAGCCTCTTGAAGGTTTCCAGGTTTACTAATCATTTAAAAAATTGGTATCTGATCTGTTACCACTGGATGGTGCTGCAATAAAGCTTTGTGTTGTTCTGTGAATTACGATGCATAGGATTTTCAGTGAAACTCTTGAAAATCGGTAACTTTGGAGCTTACTTCATTGCAAGGGCACAGAGATGCCCACTAGCAAAGTTCAGGCACGAAACCAATTTGATTTGATTTATTATTGTCACATGTATTAACATACAGTGAAAAGTATTGTTTCTTGCCCGCTATACAGACAAAGCATACCGTTCATAGAGAAGGAAAGGAGAGAGTTCAGAATGTAGTGTTAACAGTCATAGCTAGGGTGTAGACAAAGATCAACTTAATGCGAGGTAGGTTCATTCAAAAGTCTGACAGCAGCAGGGAAGAAGCTGTTCTTGAGTCGGTTGGTACGTGACCTCAGACTTTTGTATCTTTTTCCCGATGGAAGAAGGTGGAAGAGAGAATGTCCGGGGTGTATGGGGTCCTTAATTATGCTGGCTGCTTTGCCGAGGCAGCGTGGAGTGTGGACAGAGTTGATTGATGGCCAGGGCAGGCAACAATCCCACCCAAGCCCCATCCCCATAATCCCACGCATTTACCCTCCTAGTCTCCCTGACACTGAGGGAGAATTTTCCATGGCCAATCAACCTAACCCGCACATCTTTGCAGTGTGGGAGGAAACCGGAGCACCTGGAGGAAACCCACGCAGACACAGGGAGAACGTGCAAACTCCACACAGACAGTGACCCGAGGCTGGAATTGAATCCGGGTCTCTGATGCTGTGAGGCAGCAGTGCTAACCACTGCGCCACCGTGCCGCTCCATTGCTCTGTGCTAAATTTTGGTGGGCTTCCGGTTTGCTGCAGGTTTGGGTCAGTTAGAGCACCCCTATCCTCTCATCGGAGGGAATAGAAGAGATGCATTTGTGTAGCGCCTTATCGAGACTTTCAAAGCGTTTCACAAGCAATGAGTTACTTTGAAGAACAGCTACGGTTAATAGGCAAACATGACTGCCAGTTGGAATCTTATTCATGATGTGGAGTTGCCGGCGTTGGACTGGGGTGGGCGCAGTAAGAAGTCTCACAACACCAGGTTAAAGTCCAACAGGCTTATTTGGTAGCACGAGCTTTCGGAACGCTGCTCACCACTCACCTGATGAAGGGGCAGCGCTCCGAAAGCTCGTGCTACCAAATAAACCTGTTGGACTTTAACCTGGTGTTGTGAGGCTCCTTACTGAATCTTATTTGTGTAAGAGAAGAAAATTGGATCCCCATTGCCGTTTCTAAAATGAGACTAAATGAAGAAGTTTATGCTAATACTACCTTTAAGCTGCATGCATGTGCATCAAAAGTAGCTTTTTATTTTTGCAAGAGTTCCCGGCTGGAAAATGTCTCAGGTTTTGCTCTTGCTGCTTGCTGTGCCAGTTAATGAATCTATCCCAAATCCAGGGTGTGCTGAGAAATTGTTTGCACTGCTTTTACTTCTCATTCCGTTTCCCCTCTCAGGTCTTCAGGGTAACCCTGACCTCCGCGTCGTGGTACTGTTTGGATACAACACCTTCAAACCCGCAGCTGCTGACTTCATTCAGCGACTTACCAGGCCATTCAACGTGAGGAACACTATTGTGGTGGGGGGCCACATTGACCGAGTGTTTTCTCCCAGTTCCGAAAGGTGGGTACCGCACGCAACCACCGAGCCTTTTCCCTGTCCGCGCAGCTTGTTAACGCAGGGAAGCAAATGCTTCTGTGCTTTCTCCCTGCAATTAATTCCTGCCACGGCTACGAATGATTTATCCGTCCATCAAGCTGGCTCCCTGCAGTGTAATTAAGCTCCACTCCACCACATTGCCATGTAACCGCATGCTCCCAGACTGCAGTGTTTAAAAAAAAAAAAAAATTTGCAAATCAGCTTCCCCCAAAGGCCCAGAGGTAGATGCACCACTTGGATGTGTGAGTGAGCCCTGGAGAGCCAGGGAAGCCTCGGGTTTATTCCCTGCTCCGTGCTGAGCTAGTTGTTCTGGGGAAAGGAGTGTTATTAACCGGCTTCAGCGTCACTAAACCAGGGAGAGTTAGAGTCATCTAGGATTCCTGCTCTATTAGCCCAAAGATGTGCAGGTTATGTTGATTGGCTGTGCTAAATTGACCCGAGTGTGTGGGGGGATTAGTAGGGTAAATGTGTGCTGTTACGGGAATAGGGCCTGTGTGGGATTGTGGTCAGTACAGATGGGCCGAATGGACTCCTTCTGTGATTCTATTTAGTTAGCTGTTGTCGGAAGCGTATTTCTGCAGCAGAGAGGTGAGAAAGTGGTTAAAGCGGCATGCAACAAAGAGAATACAGAAGCAAAGAAGTTAAGGTGAACTTATATAAAATAGTAGCCTGTTCTTGACTGACATATTGTCAGATTCTGCATTTTTATAAATAGAGGCATGGACTATGAAACCAAAGGGGCTTTGGGAACCTTCATAAAACGCTCAAGCTTAAAACAGTACAGCGCAGGAACAGACCCTTCGGCCCACGATGTTGTGCCGAACATGACGTCAAATTAAACTAATCCCTTCTACCTGCCCTTGGTCCATATCACTCTTTTCCTTGCACATTCATGTGCTTATCTGAACGCCCAGATAGTATCTTTTTTAAAATTCATTCGTGGGACATGGGCATCGCCGGCTGGGCCAGCATTTATGGTCCATCCCGTGTTGCCCTTGATCTGAGTGACTCACTCGGCCATTTCAGAGGGCCACATTGCTGTGGCTCTGGAGTCACATGTAGGTCAGACCGGGTAAGGACGGCGGATTTCCTTCCCTAAAGGACATGGGTGAACCAGATGGGTTTTTCCGACAATCGTTTCACGGTCATCAGTAGATTCTTAATTCCAGATTTTTTAAAAAATTGATTTTAAATGGGTGTCACGGTAGCACAGTGGTTAGCACTGCTGCTTCACAGCTCCAGGGACCTGGGTTCGAATGCCGGCTCGGGTCGCTGTCTGTGTGGAGTTTGCACATTCTCCCCGTGTCTGCGTGGGTTTTCTCCGGGTGCTCCGGTTTCCTCCCACAGTCCAAAGATGTGCAGGCTAGGTTGATTGGCCATTCTAATTTGCCCCTTAGGGATGCATAGGTTAGAGGGGTTAGTGGGTAAATATGTAGGGATATGTGGATAGGGCCTGGGTGGGATTGTGGTTGGTGCAGACTCGATGGGCCGAATGGCCTCTTTCTGCACTGTAGGATTCCATGACTCTAAATTCCATCATCTGCCATGGCGGGATTCGAACCCGGGTTCCCAGAACATTAGATGAGTTTCTGGATTAATACTTTAGCAATAATACCACTAGGCCATCGCCTCCCCATCTGCCTCCACCAACACCCCTGGCAGCACGCTCCAGACACCTACCACACTCTGCCCAAAAACAAACTTGCCCCTCACGTCTCTCCCCTCACCTTAAGTGCCCCATAGTATTAGGCCTTTCAACTCTGGGCAAAGAATTCTGACTGTCAACCCTATCTATGCCCCTCATAATTTTATAGACTTCGATTAGGTCTCCCCTCAGCCTCCGTTTGTTCTCAGATGGAGGATTGTTCAACTCAGGGCACCACACTGAAGGAGAGATGTGAAAGCTTTAGAAAGGGTGCACAAATGATTCAGGAGAACATTTCCAGAGACTTCAGGTGCGTGGATAGGTTGGAGAAGCTGGAGTTATTCTCCCTCGGCAAGAGAAGGTTGAGAGGAGATTTGATAGAGGTGTTCAGAATTATTAGATGTCAAGATGCGCAGTAGATAGGGAGAAAGCGTTCCCAGTGAGGGCAGGATCGAGAATCAGAGGACAGAGATTTACACCGTTAGGGACCAAGGTTCGATTCCCAACTTGGGTCACTGTCTGTGCAGAGTCTGCACGTTCTCCCCGTGTCTGAGTTTCCTCCGGGTGCTCCGGTTTCCTCCCACAGTCTGAAATACCTGGGTTTTTTTAAATTAGTGTCACAAGTAGGTTTACATTAACACTGCAATGAAGTTACTGTGAAAATCCCCTAGTTGCCACACTCCGGCGCCTGTTCGGGCACACTGAGGGAGAATTTAGCACAGCCAATGCACCTAACCAGGTATGTCTTTCGGATTGAGAGGAAACCGGAGCACCCGGAGGAAACCCACACAGACACGGGGACAACGTGCAAACTCCACACAGACAGTGACCCAAGCCGGGAATCGAACCCGGATCCCTGGCGCTGAGGGGCAGCAGTGCCACACATTGCATTGGCCGTGCTAAATTCTCCCTCAGTGTACCCGAACAGGCGTCAGAGTGTGGCGATTAGGCGATTTTCGCAGTAACTTCATTGCAGCGATACTGTAAGCCTACTTGTGACACTAATAAATGAACTTTAATTAAACTTAAAACCTCTCACTGTCATGTCGAACACTTAGTGTAGCTAAAGTGCTGGCTTTGACCCTGCTATTTCCTCAGCTGTCCAAGCCGAGTGGAAAATATTCCATGGGTGCGCGTAAACTCCTTCTGTGATTCTATGATTCCATTTAGTTAGCTGCTGTCGGAAGCGCATTTCTGAGCAGAGAGGTGAGAAAGTGGTTAAAGAGGCACGCAACAGAGAGGCGTGGAATGGGTGCGGCACGGTAGCACAGTGGGTAGCACTGCTGCTTCACAGCTCCAGGGACCTGGGTTCGATTCCCGGCTCGGGTCACTGTCTGTGTGGAGTCTGCACATTCTCCCCGTGTCTGCGTGGGTTTCCTCCGGGTGCTCCGGTTTCCTCCCACAGTCCAAAGATGTGCGGGTTAGGTTGATTGGCCATGCTAAAATTGCCCTTAGTGTCTTAGGATGCGTAGGTTAGAGGGATTAGTGGGTAAAATATGTAGGGATATGGGGGTAGGGGTCTGGGTGGGATTGTGGTCGGTGCAGACTCGATGGGCCGAATGGCCTCTTTCTGTGCTGTAGGGTTTCTAAGATTTCTAAGGAAACGGCCCTTGAATATGGATGTGGTGGAAAGCTTGATAGTGGAATGATTGCTTTGGCACGGTTTGTGGAACTTGAGTTAATTGTTTTGGTATATTTATGTGACTGGTTGTTCTTGTCAGCCTGTTTTGTACGTTCCATCCTGATTAAAGTGATAGTGGGCATGTGGGTTCACCAGTGAAGACATTGCCCATTAGAGAGCCTTCACTGTGTTTTGACTTGCATCTTAAAAGGAGGGAAGCCCGGATGAGTTTCCTTTCAGTACAAGGTGCTTTCCCACCCCATCTTTTAGTCACTTCAAAAGGTATGTTTCTCATTTCATGTGGGGGAAAATGCCATCAGCATTTTTTAATATCACTTGCCAGTTAGAGTCAGAGCAGAGAGATGAGTCAGCACAGTAAGGAACTTCCAGTTAATGAAACAAGGTGTAGGATGCAGAACCTGACAGCAGATTACTCAGAGATAGGAAGGTATGAAGAGAGACAATCTTGGAGGTTAAATTGTTGCCTTAACAATGTTTGTCTCCAATTATAAATCCACTGACAAAGTTGCATTAGAAATTCCACATTCCAGAACCATATGTTAGATTTTCTTCACAGGTTGGAGTCATTCTCTGGGGTTTTTTTTTTAGATTCTGGCCCACCTGGACTCAGCTGTGTTGTTTATTCCCACGGAATTGACACCTACGTAGAGAAGAAAAGCATTTAATTTATAATTCCTCTTACCTGTGCAATAGCGAGGTGACTAAATTTAAACCATAGAATGAGTCTTAAAACAGACGCCTGCCATTTATTTTTGTTCATGTGAATGTTACGCAGATGGAGGTGAGGAAGGTACCACCAAGAGCATATTTATTAGTGTCACAAGTAGGCTTACGTTAACACTGCAACGAAGTTACCCCCTAGTTGCTACACTCCGGTGCCCATTTGGGTACACTGAGGGAGAATTTAGCATGGCCAATGCACCTAACCAGCACATCTTTCGGACTGTGACGGATTGGAGGAAACCGGAGCATCCGGAGGACACCCACGCAGACACGGGGAGAATGTGCAGACTCCGCACAGACAGTGACCCAAGCCAGGAATCGAACCCGGGTCCCTGGCGTTGTGAGGCAGCAGTGCTAACCGCTATGCCACTGTACCAACATGAAGAATGGGACGTTGAATTCTATCACAGTTAAACACTATCCAGTTAAGTACGAACATTTAGATGGGGGAAGAGTTCCCTCTGTTCCTCAACAGTGTGTCTCAGCCCGATCCTCAAAAAGATATTTCACTATCAGGCGCTTATCCCTTAAGGGTTTTTTTTAGTTGCAACCACATTTTTAGAGATTTTCCAAACTCATTTCAAGTTGCAGACCAGAAGGCACTTTGTGCTGGCTTGGGTGTAATTTTTAACCCTGGTCTCAGAGGTAAATGACAGCAGTCTAATCCACAGCAATCTCTCATTCACGCAGTATCTCCATAGAAGTGCCTTTTGGGTGGCATGGTGGCACAGTGGTTAGCACTGCTGCCTCACAGCGCCAGGGACCCGGGTTCGATTCCCGGCTCGGGTCACTGTCTGTGTGGAGTTTGCACGTTTTCCCCGTGTCTGCGTGGGTTTCCTCCGGGTGCTCTGGTTTCCTCCCACAGTCCGAAAGACGTGCTGGTTAGGCGCATTGGCCGTGCTAAATTCTCCCTCCGTGTACCTGGAACAGGCGCCGGAGTGTGGCGACTAGGGGATTTTCACAGTAACGTCATTGCAGCGATAATGTAAGACTTACTTGTGACTAATAAATAAACTTTAACTTTTCCTTTACTTTTTCCCGATAACCTTTTTTTGTTTGAGAGCACAAAATGATGCAAGAGTGGTTAGCACTGCTGTCTCACAGCGCCAGGCACCTGGGTTCGATTCCTGGCTTGGGTCACTGTCTGTGCGGGGTCTGCACGTTCTCCCCGTGTCTGCATGGGTTTCCTCCGGGTGCTCTGGAGACCTCCCATACTACAGTACAGCAATTCAAGATGGGGCACCACTGGCTTCTCAGAACTATTAGGAATTGGCAAGAACTGCAAGCTTGGCAAGACTGCCTAGATCCAGAGACCGAGTTAGAAAAAGAAATACTCTACCAGTTTCTCCTCCCATGCTTGTGGGTGGCACAGTGGGTTAACACTGCTGCCTCACAGCACCAGGGACCTGAGTTCGATTCCCGCTTGGGTCACTGTCTGTGCAGAGTCTGCACGTTCTCCCCATGTTTGCGTGGGTTTCCTCTGGGTGCTCCGGTTTCCTCCCACAGTCCAAAAGACATGCTGGTTAGGGCGCATTGGCCGTGCTAAATTCTCCCTCAGTGTACCCGAACAGGCGCCGCAGTGTGGCGACTAGGGGATTTTCACAGTAACTTCATTGCAGTGTTAATGTAAGCCTACTTGTGACATAAATGAATAAATAAAATTTAAAAACTCATCATAGAGATTAAGGACCAAGTATTAATTTTGTATAGTTCCTTCAAAAACACTGATTGCCTGGAGACTTCCCAAACAATCTCTATCATCATTTAATGTGAATTATTGGATATTCACCATATTCACTCATAAACGCAAAACGCATAAAGTGTATAGACAAAAACCCAAACTTACGAACCTTCAGACTATATGTAGCAACTCGATAAGTAAACAAATCCGTGTTTTACTGTCCCCTCCCCCACCCCCCCCCCCCCCTCCGCCCCACGTGACTCCCACCTTTTTCTGTAGCATTGACGTCCGGCACATGTACGGTTTTGTTGGCCTGTCCTTGAGCGGGAGATCGATCCAGGCGGCGTCCATCCTGCTGGACGAGGACGTCGAGACGCCCAAGAGCGCCGAAGCAGCGATGCAACGCCTCAAAGCAGCCAACATCCCCGAGACCAACACGGTGGGATTCATGTTCGCCTGCATCGGGCGGGGCCAGAACTACTACTCCAGCAAGGAGAACGTGGAAGCGGACGCCTTCCGGAAGCAGTTTCCCGGCGTCCCCCTGTTTGGGTTTTTCGGCAACGGCGAAATCGGCTGCGACCGCATCGTGACCGAGAACTTCTCGCTGAGGGAGTGCGGCAACTCTTCGGATTGCGACGAATTGCTTCACGGCTACACTACGGTGATGGCGCTTCTTCACCTGGGGCCGGTTAAATAAAAACTTTAAACACCCTCCAATCAGTTCAAGGGGCGGGCTGACGGTACGCAGGGATACACGCCAGTTGTGGGCCAGTCTTCACTGCTTCGCAAAGGTGCAGAAAATTGTCTGAAATGGCCAAGAAAATTCACGGGGCAAGGCTGGTAAAATGGTCGGGTTGAGTAATCTACTCAAACGAACCTCTTAAATTTCAGGAGAACAGGGGGAGCAATCAAGCTTTCAGATGTTGTCCGTTCAATCGATTCTGTAGCTTTCGATAGATTTGCTTTATTATATTTGAATGCAGGGCTAATAAATAAATACGTGGTATTCCTGGGTGATTTTTTTTGTTGTAATTTTTAAAACCTTTTGTGATTTAAACCAAAGCTCTCTGCAGGATTTTAACAGCCTGACGGGTGAAATCTGGGAAGGGCTTTCTTTGATATTGATGAACGCAAAGAAGCTGGTTACCCGGACTTGTTCCAATCAAATCGACTGGCTGACGTTCTGTTATTGTCGTTCTTAAAGTTTCAGCAAAGAGCCGTGGCGGCGAAAGCCAGAATGTGGGGAGTGTGCACGTTTCCCTCGCAAAGGTTTGGAGAGGAGGATAAGACCCGTGTTTCATGTAGAGCCTTTCACCACCTCCGGGACCTCCCCAAGCGAGTAGGACCGATTTTTGGCCGGAGAAATGGAAAGGCAAGTTTATTAGCTGGACGGAAAGCAGATTCAAAATGCATCTGGGCAGAGGGATCTGGGTGTCTTTGTTCATGAAATGCAGGTACAGCATGTAATTATAAAGGCAACTGGGTGTTGGCATTTATTGCAAAGGGACTGGAGTACAAAAGCAGAGAAGTGTTGTTGCGATTGTGTAGGGTGTTGGTGAGACCACATCTGGAGTATTGTGTCCAGTTTTGGCCTCCTTACTTTGAGGACGGATTTGGAGGCAGTTCAGAGGAGGTTCACCAGATTGATTCCTTGGGATGAAAGGGCTGACGCATGGGGAGAGATTAATCAGTCTGGGCTTAAACTCACTGGAGTTTAGAGGATGAGAGGGGGCCTGATGGAGGTATATCAAATACTAAAAGGGATCGATAAGATAAATGTAGACCAAGAAGAGGTCACAGGTATAGGTTGAGAGGCGGTCGATTTGAGATGAGGAGGAATTACTTCTCGCAGAGGGTGGTGAATTTGTGGAACTTGCTGCCTCATAACATGGTGGAGTCTGAATCATTAAATGGTTTCAAGAAGGAGATGAGATATGTTTCTGATTTTTTAAAAACGGGTTACTGGCAGGGTGGCACAGTGGTTAGCACTGTTGCCTCCCAGCGCCAGGGACCCGGGTTCAATTCCAGCCTTGGGTCACTGTGTGGAGTTTGCACATTCTCCCCCTGTGTCTGCGTGGGGTTTCCTCCGGATGCTCCGGTTTCCTCCCACAATCCAAAGATGAGCAGGTTAGGTTGATTGGCCATGCTAAATTGACCCTTAGGATTAGCAGGGTAAATCTGTGTGTGGGTGCGGCAATAGGGCCTGGGTGGGATTGTGGTCGGTGCCGACTCGATGGGCCGAATGGCCTCCGTCTGCACTGTCAGGATTCTGTGAAAAGGGGTGAGGGGAACAGGTCGGAAGGTGGATTAGGAGGTCCTGTGATGTAGCCTCCAGGATCACGCCAAACCAGAGATGGCAACTCGCGTTTACCCCACCATCCCCTTACAATTCCTAATCTGAGACTGCAGTCCTTGTGTGAGCGAGGATGCTGCATGATGGGATAAGTGCAGCTTCTGTAGCAGGTGTGACCTGTTTGTTGTTAGATCAGAGATCATTATCTGAATTGGAAGCACTGTTACTATAATTAAAATTGCTAATTACACTCATTAACTTTCCTTTTATAATAGAGGTAGGGTTTAAAATAAATGCATGTAAATAGGCGACATCACTGTTTAGAATTACTCGCCGACACCAACACTGGGCAACTATTGCTTAATAAGACTCTAAACTTTGGTTCAATTCTCTCATATTTCTGTTAAGTCTGTGCGATTTGGCAAGTGGCAAAAGGAACACCCTAACAAAACTCACACGGTCCGCCCCCAGGGGCTGAGGATTTGTAGTGGCAGGCAGGGTCGTGTTATCATTCAGTACGTTTTGTAACTTGGCTAATTCACCCAGTGGAGGAATCGCAAATCCTTCAAGTACCCATACCTATGGTTTCTCTCTCTCTCTCTCTTTCCCCCTCCCCCCACCGATGGTTCAACAAGCTCATTCGTAGAGGGCCTGAGTCACACAGATCGGCACAGTCTCTGTTTCTATCCCAGTGCTGACCTTTAATATAAAAGCAAAATACTGTGGATGCTGGAATCCGAAACAAAATGCTGGAAAATCTCGGCAGGTCTGACAGCATCTGTGGAGAGAGAGAATAGAGCCAATGTTTTGAGCCTGGGTGACCCTTCGTGAGAGTCGACGTTCTGACGAAGGGTCATCTAGACTTGAAACGTTGGCTCTATTGTCTCCCCACAGCTGCTGTCAGACCTGCTGGGTTGGTCTTGTTGATTTAAGTTGTGAGTTGCACTATATCACAGATGTTTAAGTTTGAGAAAACAAGAGTTTTTAAGAATAGGATTTAATTCTGATTTGTCCTAACTTACATCAGTGCATTTCTTCTTCTTTCCCATTTTTAAAGTTTAAAGTTTATTTATTAGTGCCACAAGTAAGGCTTACATTAACACTGCAATGAAGTTACTGTGAAATTCCCCATTTTAATTAACAACGTGCATTTACATGGCCCTGGTCCATGTAGAGAAAGTTTATTTACTATTGTCACAAGTAGGCTTACATTAACACTGCAATGAAGTCACTGTGAAAATCCCCTAGTCGCCACACTCTGGCGCCTGTTCGGGTACACCCTATGCACCCTAACCAGCACGTCTTTCAGACTGTGGGAGGAAACCAGAGCACCCGGAGGAAACCCACGCAGACAGGGGAAGAACGTGCAGACTCCACACAGACAGTGACCCAACCCGGGAATCAAATCCGGGTTGCTGTGAGGCAGCAGTGCTAACCACTGTGCCACCCCTGTCATTGCACATGGGAAGACAGGACTGAGTGAGCTGGGATAATCGGACCACGATATCCTGATATAATGTAGCCACATTTTAAGATCATATTTTTTTTTAGTTCAAGATTAACTCAGGAATTTGGGAAGCTATGAGGTTGAGAGGGCTGAAACTATGCAAGTGGAAATTTTTTCCTCTTTATTTACAGTGGGTGTTGCTGGAAAGGGCAGCAGTTGTTGTCCATCTGTAGGCCATTGCGGAGGGTAGTTAAGAGTTACCATGTTGCTGTGGGTTTGGAGTCACATGTAGGCCAGACCAGCTGAAGGAGGCCTTACAGGGGCATTAGCGAACATCCATACATACAGTGCAGAGGGAGGCCATTTGACCCATTGAACCTGCACCAACTCCGAGCCCACCCATCCCTGTAACCATACATACTTACCCTGCTAGTCTACTTGACCTTCAGGCAATTTTGCATGGACAACCCACCTAACCTGCACATCTTTGGAGTATGGGAGGGAGCCGGAGAGCCACGGGGAGAATGTGCAGATTCCATGCTGACAGTGACTTGAGGCTGGAATTGAACCCAGGTCCCTGGCGCTGTGAGGCAGCAGTGCTAACCACTGTGCCACCCTACAAACGAGTTTTACGACAATTGATGATAGTTATCACGCTCAGCATTATTGAGACTGCAAAATAGCATCATATTCAGATTTATTGAATTTAAATTCCACCAGGTGCCAAGGTGGGATTCGAACCCAGGGATTCAGGCCTTGATCCGTGTATCAGTGCCACACCGCCATCTTCTCTCTATGTCAGAACCGCAATTGAGATGTTATAGCGCCACATTGGGTGGGAGGAGTAATTACAGTGTAACATGTTTACATAATGTCCATTAGAAATGGTTCACATGAACTTATAATAATAAAAGTCGACTAAGAAATGCTTTGACAAAGGAACTATCGTTTTGCAGCGATTTGCATGTACACAGGATTCGTATGCATGTACAATGGATACATAGATCAAATCATACTCTCTGGAGTTTATAAAGTATGGAAGGTGATCTCACAGGAACATACAAGATTCTGAAGGGACTAGACGGGGATCTCATTGAAACTTACAGAATACTGAAAGGCCTGGATAGAGTGGACGTGGGGAAGATGTTTCCATTAGTCGGAGAGACTAGGATCCCAGGGCACAGCCTCAGGGTAAAGGGATGACCCTTTAGAACCGAGATGAGGAGGAATTTCTTCAGCCGGAGGGTGGTGAATCTGTGGAATTCATTGCCACAGAAGCTGTGGAGGCCGGGTCATTGAGTGAATTTAAGACAGAGATAGGATCTTGATTGGTAAGGGGATCAAAGGTTATGGGGGAAAAGGCGGGAGACGGGGGTTGAGAAACCTATCAGCCATGATCGTGGGGCAGAATCGATGGGCTGAATGGCCTAATTCTGTTCCTATATCTTATGGTATTATGGTTGTTTCCACTGGGTGGGCATTCTAGAACTTAGAGGGGCACAGTCTCCAGGATAAGGGGCCGATCCTTAAGTGACTGAGATGTCAAGGAACCTCAACACCACCTCCTAGAAGTTCCCCTCCAAGTCACGCACTACACCTGACTTGGAAATATATCGGCCATTCCTTCACTGTCACTGGATCAGAATCCTGGAACTCCCTCCCTAACAGCACTGGGTGTACATGCACCATGTGGAATGCAGCGGTTCAAGAAGGCGGCTCACCACCACCTCCTCCAGGGCAATTAGGGGACGGGTAATAAATGTTGGTCCAGCCAGCAACGCCCCATATCCCGTAAATGAATTTGCAAAGAAACCTCAGATCTGTGAATGTTCGGAATTCTCTACCCCGGAGGGTTGTGGTTGTTCCATTGTTGAGTAAACATAAGGCTGGGATCTCTGTGGGAACTGAGGAGTGGGCAGAACAATGAGGCTGAGACAGAAGATTAACCATAATCGTATCAAATGGCCTGAGGGAATGTTTGGTTTTCGCCTGTTCATGTCACTTACGTTATGAAGAAAAGTTAAAGTTCATTTATTAGTCACTAGTAGGCTTACATTCACACCGCAATGAAGTTATTGTGAAAATAAACTTAGATCAGATGCAAATCACGGGGTGGGATTTTTCAGCCATTCCCGCCAGCGGGATCTTCCAAATTCCGCCAACCCCCTTTGACTCCATTGTTAGTCAATAAGCTGTTTATCTCTGCCTTAAAAATATCCAATGACCCTGAACTGTTCTCTGGGGTTAGAGTTCTGGGGAAGAGAGTTCCAAAAATTCATGACCCTGTGAGGGAGAAAAGAAATTCCTCTCATCTCCATCTTACGTGGGAGATACTTTATTTTTAAACTGTGTCACCTGGTTCAGCACGGTGGCACAGTGGTTAGCACTGCTACCTCACAGCGCCAGGGATCCGGGTTCAATTCCGGCCTTGGGTGACTGTGTGGAGTCTGCACATTCTCCCCGTGTCTGCGTGGGTTTCCTCCGGGTGCTCCGGTTTCCTCCAACAGTGCAAAGATGTACAGGCTAGGTGGATTGGCCATGTTAAACTGCCCCCTAGTGTCCAAAGATGTGTTCATTAGGGGGATTAGCAGTGTAAATACATGGAATTACGGGGATAGGGCCTGGGCAGGATGTTCTGTCAAAGAGTTGGTGCAGACTTGATGGGCCAAATGGCCTCCTTCTGCACTGTGGGGATTCTATGATTTGATGGGAGGGTCATTAGTCAAAAGGCACAGACTTAAAGAGCGGCACAGTGGTTAGCACTGCTGCCTCACAGCGCCAGGTACCCGGGTTCAATTCCCAGCTTGGGTCGCTGACCGTGCGGAGTCTGCACGTTTTCCCTGTGTCTGCGTGGGTTTCCTCCGGGTGCTCTGGTTTCCTCCCGCAGTCTGAAAGATGTGCTGGTTAGGGTGCATCGGCCGTGCTAAATTCTCCCTCAGTGTACCCAAACAGGCACCGGAATGTGGCGACGAGGGGGTTTTCACAGTAACTTCATTGCAGTGTTAATGTACGCCTTACTGCGCACAGACAGTGACCCAAGCTGGGAATTGAACCTGGGTTCCTGACGCTGTGAGGCAGCAGTGCTAGCCACCGTGCCGCCTGTTTTGGATGAGCTCAGGTTTATGGAGACTGGAAGATACAGGGTCAGCCGAGGGATGCGACTGTCAAGTCTGGAGGTAACAAAGACTTTGAATGAAAATCATAAGGAGTACGTGAGCCAAGGCAGTATTGGAGCTTTCGGAGGTGGAGACAGACAATCTGAGTACAAATACTGACTCATGGATGTCACTCAATTGCAATAACATTCCTCACGTTTATGCAAGAAATCCCAGGCAAAATAACAAGATATATACAAACCATCTTCACAAAGTTCAGTTCTGGAGTTGCGGAACATGATAAAAAATTTACACTGTCCTTATAGGGTGACCACCGCTTACAAGTTGGGCGGTTGTTCCCCTACATGAGATTATGCCGCCGCTATAAGTCTTTCAGCGCCGTCCAGGGGTTGGGAGAGTATGGATGAAAAAGTTAATTCCAACTACAAACGTTCTGAGTTTAAGAAACTTCATCGCCGGAATTCAAAACCGAGGGGTAACAGCTGAGATGACCACGGAGCATCCAAAGAGGTCGCAGAGACACGTGGAGATCCTTTTCTTTTATTCATTCGTGGCACATGGGCATCACTGGCTGGGCCAGCATTTATCGCCCATCCCTTGTTGCATGAGGGCAGTTGAGAGTCAACCACATTGCTGTGGCTCTGGAGTCACATGTAGGCCAGACCGGGTAAGGACGGCAGATTTCCTTCCCTAAAGGGACATTAGTGAACCTGATGGGTTTTTCCGACAATGGTTTCATGGTCATCAGTAGATTCTTAATTCCAGATATTTTTTAATTGAATTCAAACTCCACCATCTGCCCTGGTGGGATTCGAACCCAGGCGCCCAGAACATTAGCTGAGTTTCTGGATTAATAGTCTAGCGATAATACCACTAGGCCCATTATTAATGGTCTGGGAGAACAGGCTCATAGAAATGAACGAGGTGGTGGGGGGGTTTGCTGTCTGTGTTGTCACACCTGGACACGTGTGTGTGTGTGTGTGTCTCCAACGTTCCAATCGCTCATCCATTCAAGGCTGCAAAACCAATTTCGATGTCTCTCATTTAGAATGAGCCCGTCCTTGGTGCGT
Organism: Mustelus asterias; assembly: GCF_964213995.1. Taxonomy (NCBI): domain Eukaryota; kingdom Metazoa; phylum Chordata; class Chondrichthyes; order Carcharhiniformes; family Triakidae; genus Mustelus; species Mustelus asterias. The sequence goes on along the minus strand of NC_135829.1, from coordinate 7,145,405 downwards.
TTAAACAGGTCTGCAGTCCATATCCCGTGTGATGAATCTGACTGATATTATGTCCCTGATGTTGGTGACTCTGCGTGTCGCCACTGTGTGGTACGGGCTGCTAGTTCGCTGATTGCCTCTGGTTTGCCTCCATCTCCTGAAAGTGCAAGAAGCTGTGTGAATAACCCATGTGCCAGCCGCTCATCTTCAGCACTCGGTTGCAAGCTGCTGCAACTTTACAAAGGGTGGTTTGTGTATCTTGAGGGGAGGGTTTTTCACTCGGGCTAATGCAAAATTCTGCCGTCCATTTTATCACCCACACCACGACCTGTCCACCCATCACCCACTGCGCTCGCTGGCCCACACAGGGCTCCCGATCTGGAAACGTGGGGCGTCACGGTGGTTAGCACTGCTACCTCAGAGCGCCAGGGACCCAAGTTCAATTCCGGCCATGAAATGTGCTACATAAATGCACAGACTTTTATACAATACACTGACAGCATTATAGGCGACACAGTGGCGAGGACTGCTGTCTCACGGAGCCCGGGTTCAATTCCGGCCTTGGGTCACTGTCAGTGTGGAGTCTGCACGTTCTCCCCGTGTCTGCGTGGGTTTCCTCCGGGTGCTCCGGTTTCCTCCCACATCCCAAAAATGTGCAGGTTAGGTGGACTGGCCATGCTAAATTGCCCCTTCGTGTCCCAAGATTGGTCATGGTGAAATGTGTGGGGTTACGGGATCGGGTGGGGAAAGGGCCGAGGTAAGATGCTCTATCGGAGAGTCGGTGCAGATCTGTTGGGTCAAATGGCCTCTTCTGCACTGTAGTGATTCTATAACATCTCAATTTTATAATTCTCACCTCTGTTTTCAATGTGGCCTTGTTCCCCCTCCCTCCCTTTCTCTACAATCTCCACTAGTCCTTTAACACTCTTGAGATCTCTGCATTCCTCCAATTCTGGCCTTTTGAACACCCCTGATTCTATGCACTCCGCCATTTTGGTTGCCTGGGCCGAAAGTTGGAATCTCCCTTTCAAATAAGCCTCTCTAACTCTCTGCGTCCCTCCATTTTAGAACAAAGAACAAAGAAAAGTACAGCACGGGAACAGGCCCTTCGGCCCTCCAAGCCCATGCTAATCATGATGCCCGAACTCAACTAAAGAAAGAACCTTCTGTCCTTACTCGGTCCGTATCCCTCTATTCCCTCCCTATTCATGTACCCATCCAGATGCCTCTTAAATGTTGCTAATGTGTCTGCTTCCACCACCTCCTCTGGCAGTGCGTTCTAGGCACCCACCACTCTCTGCATGAAAAACTTCCCCTGCACATCTCCCTTCAACTTGCCCCCTCTCATCTCCCTTAAAATTTCTCCCTCTCACCTTGAACCTGTGCCCCATTGTAATTGACTCTTCCAGCCTGGGAAAAAACCTCTGACTATCCACCCTGTCTATGCCTCTCATCATTTTGTAGACCTCTATCAGGTCTCCCCTCAGCCTCCGTCTTTCCAGTGAAAACAATCCTAGTTTATTCAAACTCTCCTCATAGTCAATGCCCTCAAGACCGGGCAACATCCTGGTGAACCTTCTTCGCATTCTCTCCAAAGCTTCCACATCCTTCTGGTAGTGTGGTGACCACTGATGATGTTCCTACAACCTTTCTCTTTGGCCACATGTCCTAATGTCTCTCTATGTAGCTCAGTGTCAAAACTGCTTTGAAACTATTCCTGGAAGGTTTTCAATGTTATAGAATCCCTACAGTGCAGAAGGAGGCCATTCTATCCATCGAGTCTACACCGACTCTCTGGCAGTATCTACCCAGGCCTTCTCCCCCACCCTGTCCCCATAACCTCACAGATTTACCTTGCTACTCCATCTCTCCTGCACACTTTTGGACACTAAGGGGCAATTTAACATGGCTAATCCCCCCTAACCTAGGCATCCTGGGACACTAAGGAACAATTTAGCATGGCCAGTCCACCTAACCCGCACATCTTTGGACTGTGGGAGGAAACCGAAGCACCCGGAGGGAACAATGAGAACAGAAGAACTAGGAGCAGGAGTAGGCCATTTGGCCCCTCGAGCCTGCTCCACCATTCAATAAGATCATGGCTGATCTTTTCGTGGACTCAGCTCCACTTACCCGCCCGCTCACCATAACCCTTAATTCCTTTACTGTTCAAAAATCTATCTATCCTTGCCTTAAAAACATTCAACGAGGTAGCCTCAACTGCTTCACTAGGCAGGGAATTCCATAGATTCACAACCCTTTGGGTGAAGAAGTTCCTCCTCAACTCTCCTAAATCTGCTCCCCCTGCTTAATCCCCCTGACACTAGGGCTAATTTAGCATAGCCAATTCACATCACCTACACATCTATGGACACAAATGGGCAATTTAGCATAGCCAATCCACCTAACCTACACACCTTTGGACACTAAGGGGTAATTTAGTATGGCCAATCTGCCTAATCTGCACATCTTTGGACTGTGGGAGGAAACCGGAGCACCCGGAGGAAACCCACGCAGACACGGGGAAACGTGCAGACTCCACACAGACAGTGACCCAAGCCGGGAATCGAAGCCGTGTCCCCAGTGCTGTGAGGTCGTGGTGCTAACCACTGTGCCACCGTGCCACTTGGCTGCATCTTTGGGCGCAAGATTAATAAAGGACAGTCGCACATTTACCAGCAGAGAGAAACCAAGACCCTCCTTCCCTGACCCTGGCACCCCCCATCCAAACCCAGCTTGGCTGGCGAGTCCAGCCACTTACCTGTAGCACAGGTATATTCCGATGATGCTCAGAGCTAATGTAACAAGCAGGGCTGCCACAATAACAGCCACCGATTGGTTTATACTCCTATCCGGCTTCTGGCTTTGGAGTAGGAATTCTTCACAGCGGCTTCCTCTGAAACTGTCATCACACCTGGGGGGAAACATCAGTCTGAATTAGGCCCATCCACAGGGAGATTAGCTGTGGATAAATGTCAAGGTTAGTGTGATCCATTCGGATCAGCCCACTGTTTGCAATCGCCTACCTCTGTTGAGAAGGTTGGTCTCAATGCTGAGGGGATTATACTGGAACACGGGAACTGGCTCAGCCATTCAGCCCCTCTATCCTATTCCACCATTCAATTAAGGTCAGAGCTGATCTGTTCCTTAACTCCCATTCACCCACCTTAATTTCCAAAACCTTTATTAAAAAAACCTCAGCTTGAATCTTCAATTCATAGAATCCCAATGAATCAAAGAATAGAATCTCTACAGTGCAGAAGGAGGCCATTTGGCCCATCGACAGAGCATCGACAAATTCTCTGACAGAGCATCTTACCCAGGCCCACCTTCTGCCTATAACACCACGTAGTTACCCCACTAATCCTCCTAACCTCCACATCCCGGGTCACTAAGGGGCAATTTAGCATGGCCAATCCTCCTAACCTACACATCTTTGTACACTCAGGGACAATTTAGCATAGCCAATCCACCTAACCTACACATCTTTGTACACTAAGGGACAATTTAGCATGGCCAATCCACCTAACCTCCACATCTTTGGACACTAAGGGGCAATTTAGCATGACCAATCCCCCTAACCTACACATCTTTGGACACTAAGGGACAATTTTGCATGGCCAATCCACCTAGCCTACACATCTTTGGACACTAAGGGGCAATTTAGCATGGCCAATCCACCTAACCTCCACATCTTTGGACATTAAAGGGAAATTTAACACGGCCAATCCACCTAGCCTGCACATCTTTGAACACTAAGGGGCAATTTAGCATGGCCAATCCCCCTAACCTACACATGAAAAATGGGCTAGATTGTTTCTAGCTACTAGGGCCAGTAGGTGGGGCTTAAATTGCCAGCCAGTATGTGAGGGAGGTAGTGCATGCAGGCAGACCTGTGTAATTGCACATGCGCAGTTGTAACGTCAAAGGCCTCAACCCAGCCCCGGCCACTATTGCGGGGGCCCACAGCCCATCACCAGCCCCACAGCGCCCGGGAATATAGTCCCTGCCACCCCCGCCCCCTTGCCCTCGGCCTCCCCGGGGGGGGTTCAATGGCCTCCAGTTCCACCAGCGAGGCCAACACAACTGTTCCCTGTTCATGGGGAGCAGGTGTTTTCCTTGCCGGAGAGAACCTCTCCCGACAAGGCCATGACGACTGAACACCAGACTTGCTAAACAGATGCAAATTCATATTTAAATAAATTTAAATACATCATTCAGCCTCTCGTCAGAAATGGGTGAGAGGCTGACCTTGCCGGAAAACTGGTTTTGCTAAGATTGCGAGAGCCAAGAAAGTGGATGGCACGGTGGCGCAGTGGTTAGCACTGCTGCCTCACAGCGCCAGGGACCTGGGTTCGATTCCTGGCTTGGGTCACTGTCTGTGTGGAGTCTGCACGTTCTCCCCCTGTGTCTGCGTGGATTTCCTCCGGGTGCTCCGGTTTCCTCCCACAGTCTGAAAGACGTGCTGGTTAGGGTGCATTGGCCGTGCTAAATTCTCCCTCAGTGTACCCGAACAGGTGCCGGAGTGTGGCAACTAGGGGATTTTCACAGTAACTTCATTGCAGTGTTAATGTAAGCCTACTTGTGACACTAATAAATACTTTACTTTAAATTCCACCTGTATAGTCATACAGCGCAGAAAAGGCCCTTCGTCCCATTGAGTCTGCACCTACAATAACTACCACTAAAGGCGTGCTAATCCCACTTTCCTACATTTGTCCCATATCCTTGAATGTTTTGATATGTCAAGTGCCCAGCCAAATGCTTTTTAAAGGTTCCCTTCCCAGGCAGTGCATTCCAGATTCCCACCACCCTCTGAATGAAAAGGTTTTCTCAATTCCCCTCTGAATCTCCTGTCCCTTACCCTAAAACTCTGCCCCCTCGTGATTGACCCCTCAACCAAGGGGAACAGCTGTTCCCTACTCACCCTGTCCATACCCCTCGTAAACTTATCCACCTCAATCATGTCCCCCCTCAGCCTTCTCTGCTCTAGAGAAAACAATCCAAGCCTACCTAGTCTCTCCTTATAGCTCAAATGTTCCATCCCAGGCGACATCATTGGAACAGACTGCGGTGGTCCAAGAAGGCAGCTCACCACCACTTTCTCAGGGGCAATTAGGGCTTGTCAATAAATGCTGGCATTGTCAGCGATACCCACATCTTATGAACAACCCCAAAAAGACCTGGGCACTCAGTGTCCTTCCTGACCATGGACGGAAGAAATAGGTTCACATCCGATCGGTCAGGAGTTGTACTCAGGTCTTCATTCTCAGCAAGGAGGACATCATTGTGCACCTATGATCTGCATGGAGCACCATATCAGGGGTATGCAGTAACTTGGTGGGGTCTTACTGTGACCTGTTACACATTGAGGCTTATATTTGACTTACCAACAGAACACTTTGGATGTTCTTAGAATGTAGCAGGTGCCTCCATTAAGACAGTAGGAATCGTAGCTACTTGGACAGAGCTCGCCATGTGCTAAAGGAATTGAAAAAGAACCAAAGGTGTGGATTAGTTTACCAAATCTTTGAAGAACAAACCATAGCTCAAGACATGTTTACCTGTGTTAAGGACCAGCTCAGAAACTCCAAGGTACTTTATGAGGTTAACCTAGACCCTAATTTACACATTTGATTTTGGCATTGTTGAGCACAAGGGAGGCGATGGCCTAGTGGTGTTATCGCGAGACCATTAATCCAGCAAACCCAGCTAATGTTCTGGGGACCTGGGTTCAAATCCCGCCACGGCAGGTGGTGGAATTTGAATTCTTAGAAAGACGTGCTGGTTAATGGCCATGCTAAATTCTCCCTCAGTGTACCCGAACAGCACAGAAAGAGGCCATTCGGCTCATCGAGTCTGCACTGATCACAATCCCACCCAGACCCTACTCCCATATCCCTACATATTTTACCCACTAATCCCTCTAACCTACGCATCCCAGGACACTGAGGGCAATTTTAGCATAGCCAATCAACCTAACCCGCACATCTTTGGACTTTGGGAGGAAACCGGAGCACCCGAAGGAAACCCACGCAGGCATGGGGAGAATGTGCAAACTCCACACAGACAGTGATCCAAGCCGGGAATCGAACCCGGGTCCCTGGAGCTGTGAAGCAGCAGTGCTACCCACTGTGCTACCGTGCCGAATTCAATAAAAAAATTCTAGAATTAAGAATCTACTGATGACCATGAATCAATTGTCGGAAAAACCCATCTGTCCTTTAGGGAAGGAAATCTGCTGTCCTAACCTGGTCTGGCCGACATGTGACTCCAGAGCCACAGCAATGAGGTTGACTCTCAGCTGCCCTGGGGCAACTAGGGATGGGCAATAAATGCTGGTCCAGCCAGCGACGCCCATGTCCCATGAATGAATAAAAGAAATTAAAGTGTTTCTCTTCAGGTATGATTCTATTAACCCACTCAGCAGCTTTTATCAAAACAAACATTGTTTAAGAACACAATTAGAATATAATAAAAAGAATCAGCACAAGGTTTACCAGTTAAAATACGTGACAAAGTATAATTCTTAACAACTAGCGGCACAGTGTCACAGTGGTGAGCACTGCTGCCTCACAACGCCAGGGACGCGGGTTCAATTCCCGGCTTGGGTGACCGTGCGGAGTTTGCACGTTCTCCCCGTGCCTGCGTGGGTTTCCTCCAGGTGCTCCAGTTTCCTCCCACAGTCTGAAGGATGTGCTGGTTAATGGCCGTGCTAAATTCTCCCTCAGTGTACCCAAACAGGCGCCGCCGGAGTGTGGCGACTAGGGGATTTTCGCAGTAACTTGTAAGCCTACTTGTGACTAATAAATAAGCTTTAAACTTTATCTCTGTTGTTCCAATTTAGTACTACCCTCACAGACATGAATCCCTTCTTCAGAACCAGTTAACTCAGAAACGAAAGCTGCGTATATAGGTACTAGATTTCCAGCCTTTTGACACTTCTAGAGAGTGATCCAGACAGACACTTGTCTTATTCTCATGCACCAACTTCCAGAGAAAGTTCCAGCCCCAAACAGTAGAATCTCAGAGAAAGAGATTCTGGGCGGCACGGCAGCACACTGCTGCTTCACAGCTCCAGGGACCTGGGTTCGAATCTCGGCTCAGGTCGCTGCCTGTGTGGAGTTTGCACATTCTCCCCGTGTCTGCGTGGGTTTCCTCCGGGTGCTCCGGTTTCCTCCCACAGTCCAAAGATGTGCGGGTTAGGTTGATCGGCCATGCTAAAATTGCCCCTTAGTGTCCTGAGATTCTCCCTGTGTCTGCGTGGGTTTCCTCCGGGTGCTCCGGTTTCCTCCCACAGTCCAAGATGTGCGGGCTAGGTTGATTGGCCATTCTAAATTGCCCCTTAGTGTCCCGGGATGCAGAGGTTAGAGGGGTTAGTGGGTAAATATGTAGGGATATGTGGATAGGGCCCGGGTGGGATTGTGGTCGGTGCAGACTCGATGGGCCGAATGGCCTCTTTCTGCACTGTAGGATTCTATGATTCTATGAGATTTATTTCCGAGCAGATTCCAGTGTCACGATCTCAGAGAGGGGAAAGGAGAGGCACTTCTGTCTCTCCCGAAAAGCAGATTGAGCTTGAGTTCTCTGTGTAAACCTAGCTGTCCCCAGTCATATGACCTTACCTGCCAATCAGCCTAATCAAGCCCCGCTCTGCAATACCCCAACGAAAAACACAAAACAACAGAGCCCTGCATTAATTCAGATCAAAACAAACACTGTTTCAATTTAGATCAATTATGTTGCTGGAGGAACAATACAGTGCTGCTGGAGCCAGAGAGAACAGCTGCGATAAAATGGAAGGGACTAATAAACACATTCAGCACAGGAACATGACTAAGATACATTTCTTAAAGGCACAGAACTGCCACACCTGTTACCTTGCTGTTGGGTTCGCTGAGCTATGCCAACAGCATGGGTTCAATTCCCGTCCCTCAGGTTAAATCACCACCAGTCAGCTCTGGCCCCTCGAAGGGGAGAGCAGCCTATGGTCATCTGGGACTGTGGCGACTTTACCTTTCCCTTGCTATTGGGTATTCGATATTCCACATGGTAGTTCACCACTGTGGCGTGATTTAGTGCCGTTAAAGTTGCTTTCATTCGTGGGGAGTGAGTTTGATCCAAATTCCAGGGAACGGGATCAGCTCCTGGTGTTCACACTGCTCAATCTGTTCCCCCTTTCCGGCCCTGGGAATACGGGACCACAAAGAAACAAGACTGAGATGGGGGAGGGGGGAGGGGGGCAAGGGGGGGCGAGTCTCCCATCCTGCTGTGCGGATTTTCTAGTGCAGCGGACCAGGAGAATCTCGCGGGGGGGGGGGATTCATGGGGTTCCCACGAGTGTTCGTACCCCGCGAGCATCTCCCAGCGCCGGATTTCCGGCTCAGTCTGCTCCGCGCTGGAAACTGGAGGGGAAGCAAGTCTAGTATTTAAATGATAATTTAAATATTATTTACATGCTATTAGTGGGCCCGGGACTGAACACTCCAGGCCCATTAACCTCTCCCATCCCGCCAGAGTGTTTCACTCCAGCAAGGTTTACACTAACTCCCCACTTTTGGGGAGCTAGCAACCTGACCTCGCAGGAGTGAAGGGGGGCGGGGGGGGGGGGGGGGGGGGGGGGGGGAGGGGGGCGCTCCAGGACCCCCAGGGGATTGGGCAGCAGGTGGTGTTGCCCTCTGGGCAAGGGCACCCTGGCAGTTCCAGCCTGTGCCCCCTGTCATTGCCCAAGGAGCAAAATGCCCATGGGGCACCTTAGCGCTGCCCACTGGGCATGGGGCAGTGCCAAGGGGGTGTGGCCGAGTGGGGGCAGGGCCTAGGGGGCAATAGGTGGGGGTGGGGTGATTGGCACTGCGAGGCGGGGAGGGACTGGAGATTGGGGCGGTCCAGGACATGGTATGGTCCGGGTATGGTTGGGGGGGGTGCTGCGATTGGGCCATAGGGGTGTTGGGTGGGGCAGCACTGTGGGGTCCCGGGGCTGGCCAGCAAAGGGAAGCTGACAGTTCGGGGCCAGTGCGCATGCGCGAAGTCCCACTGGTTTCAGTCTGTCCAGTGGGAGTAGGCCCTGTCCCTGAAATCTACTGATATTCACGCTGGTGGCCTCTGCACTGCACAGAGTGTGGGTGATTCTAGTGTGAACTCCCACTGAAAAAAACGGCGTGAGTTACTCCAGTTTTCCCGCAAATTCAACACTTAGAATTTTTTGGGGAGAATCCTGGCTGAGGAGTTTGAAACCAGCCTCCCATCCATTGACTCTGTCTACACTTCCCGCTGCCTCGGAAAAGCAGCCAGCATAATTAAGGACCCCACGCACCCCGGACACTCTCTCTTCCACCTTCTTCCATCGGGTAAAAGATACAAAAGTCTGAGGTCACGTACCAACCGACTCAAGAACAGCTTCTTCCCTGCTGCTGTCAGACTATTTAATGGACCTACCTCGCATTAAGTTGATCTTTCTCTACACCCTGGCTATGACTGTAACACTACATTCTGCACTCTCTCCTGGCTATACAGACAGACAGTATGCTTTGTCTGTATAGCGCGCAAGAAACAATACCTCTCACTGTATGTTAATACATGTGACAATAATAAATCAAATCAAATCAAATCGTGTAAATAACAGGGGGGATAGGCAGAAATCTCCTGGAATGCAATCTAAACAAGTTCCAATCATTACTAATCCCTCCTCTGCTACACTCTGTGATCAATTCTGGCGCCCACACAGTAGGAAGGATGCCAAAACTCTGGGGCGGCCTCAGTAAAGGTTTACCAGAATCGCACCAGGGATACTGGACTTCAGTCATGTGGAGAGACTAGAGAATGGTGGCACAGTGGCACAGTGGTTAGCACTGCTGCCTCACAGCGCCAGGGACCCGGGTTCGATTCCCGGCTTGGGTCACTGTCTGTGCGGAGTCTGCACGTTCTCCCCGCGTCTGCGTGAGTTCCTCCGGGTGCTCCGGTTTCATCCCACAGTCCGAAAGACGTGATGGTTAGAGGGATTGGCCATGCTAAATTCTCCCTTAGTGATCCAAAATGTGCAGGTTAGAGGGATTAGCCATGGCAAATTGCCCCATAGTGTCCCAAGATGTGCAGATTAGAGGGATTAGCCATGATAAATTGACCCTTAGTGTCTCAAGATGTGCAGGTTGGAGGGATTAGCCATGCTAAATTGCCCCATAGTGTCCCAAGATGTGCAGGTTAGAGGGATTAGCCATGGCAAATTGCCCCATAGTGTCCCAAGATGTGCAGATTAGAGGGATTAGCCATGCTAAATTGCCCCATAGTGTCCCAAGATGTATAGATTAGATGGATTGGTCACGGTAAATTGCCCTTAGTGTCCCAAGATGTGTGATTAGATGGATTGACCATGCTAAATTGCCCCTTAATGTCCCAAGATGTGTAGATTAGGTGGATTGGCCATGCTAAATGTATGAGGTTACGAGGATAAGGTGGGGAGAGGGCTTGGGTAAGATACTCTGTCAGAGTGTTGGCGCTGACCTGATGGACCGAATGGCCTCTTCTGTACTGTTGGGATTCTATGAACAAATAACGGATGGATATATTTATCCGACATTTGAAAGTATTTGGTGGTCCTGTTGGTGGCAGAGTGTTAGATCGCCAAAGGGTGTGATTGGGAAATCGGGGAAATGGTTAATGTGATAGAGGTTCTTATCTGCGGGTGACACAGAATCATATGATAAGATGTCAGCTATCTGGAATGTCAGATGTTGACACCAATCAGATTCAGTCTAAGTTGTTATGAATGACTTCAGGGAACGGGTTGTGTAAGAAGAACCACGAGGTGGGCCTCGCAACTTAAACACTGGGAACTCTTTAATACAGGTGGGTATCGTCCCACAGTCAAACCCTAGATTGCTTAACACGAGTGCAACACTGGAAGGAGCTCCTCCCCCCCAGGGTCACCTGACCTGCACTCTTAAAGGGACAGTACGCACCCAAAACCCCAACACATATAAATATATCACAAGTAGGGGGAGGTAAGGTTTAGGAAGGGGAGGTGATGATGTAGTGGTATTGTTACTGGACTAGTATTCCAGAGACCCAGGCCAATTAAAAATCTGGAAATAAAAGTCACATGATGATTAATCCAGAAACTCAGCTAATGTTCTGGGGTCCCGGGTTCGAATCCCGCCATGGGAGATGGTGGAATTTGAATTCAATAAAAAAAAACAACAACTGTAATTAAGAATCTACTGATGACCATTGTCGATTGTGGTAAAAACCCATCTGGTTCATTAATGTCCCTTTAGGGAAGGAAATCTGCCACCCTTTGCCGGTCCGGCCTACATGTGACTCCAGAGCCACAGCAATGTGGTTGACTCTTAAACGCCCCCCAGGGATGGGCAATAAATGCTGTATGACGCCCACATCCCATGAACAAATAATTAAAAAAGTGAATGTTGAACGGGACAGTGCAAGTTAAGATCTGGGCAGCAGAGGCTTGGATGAGTTTAAAGTTATTGAAGATGAAAGGTGGACAAGGGGAGTGTTGAAATGGCGAGCTATTTTATCAGACATGCACATTAACTATCGTATACTTCACCCCGACTTGACTATCTCTTGATATCTTCATAATTTCCCAAAGATAAATTGGCCCCAGTCCTTATGAACCATTAACAAAAGGAGAGGCGATGGCCTAGTGGCATTATCGCTAGACTATTAATCCAGAAACTCAGCTAATGTTCTGGGAATCCAGGTTCGAATCCCGCCACGGCAGATGGTGGAATTTGAATTCAATGAAAAATATCTGGAATTAAGAATCTACTGATGACCATGAAACCATTGTCGGAAAAACCCATCTGGTTCACGAATGTCCTTTCGGGAAGGAAACCTGCCGTCCTCACCTGGTCTGGCCTACATGTGACTCCAGAGCCACAGCAATGTGGTTGACTCTCAACTGCCCTCTGAAATGGTCTAGCAAGCCACTCAGTTGTATCAATCATTACAAAGTCTCAACAAAGAAATGAAACCGGACGAACCACCTGGCATCAATCTAGGCACTGGAAAAGACAACGGCAAAACAAACAGCCCTATTGACCCTGCAAAGTCCTCGCTAACGGCATTGTGGGTCAACCCACAGCACAGGGACTGCAGCGATTCAGGAACGCAGCTCACCATCACCTTCTCAAGGGCAACTAGGGATGGGCAATAAATGCTGACCTGCCAGTGACGCCCATGTCCCACAAATGAATAAAAAAAGAAACAAGGGGCAGCACGGTGGCACAATGGTTAGCACTGCTGCCTCACAGCGCCAGGGACATGGGTTCGATTCCCAGCTTGGGTCACTGTCTGTGTGGAGTTTGCACGTTCTCCCCGTGGTCCGCATGGGTTTCCTTCGGGTGCTCTGGTTTCCTCCCATAGTCCAAAGATGTGCGGGTTAGATGGTTTGGCCATGCTAAATTGCCCCTTAGTGTCCAAAGGTGTGCGGGTTAGGTGGATTGGCCATGCTAAATTGCCCCTTAGTGTCCAAAGGTGTGTGGGTTAGGTGGATTGGCCAGGCTAAATTGCCCTTTAGTGTCAAAGATGTGCGGGTTAAGTGGATTGGCCATGCTAAATGGTCCCTTAGTGTCCAAAGGTGTGCGGGTTAGGTGGATTGGCCATGCTAAATTGCCCCTTAGTTTCCAAAGATGTGCAGGTTAGGTGGATTGGCCATGCTAAATGGTCCCTTAGTGTCCAAAGATGTGCGGGTTAGGTGGATTGGCCATGCTAAATTGCCCCTTAGTGTCCAAAGATGTGGGGGTTAGGTGCATTGGCCATGCTAAATTGCCCCTTAGTGTCAGGGGGACTAGCTAGGGTAAATGCTAGGTTACAGGATAAGGTCTGAGTGGGATTGTGGTCGGTGCAGACCCGATGGGCCGAATGACCTCCTTCTGCACTGTAGGGATTCTATGATTCCATAAATAACGGATGGATATATTTATCGGACACTGGAAACTATTTAGTGATCTTGTTGGTGGCAGAGTGTTAGATCGCCAAAGGGTGTGATTGGGAAATCGGGGAAATGGTTAATGTGATAGAAGTTCTTATCTGCGGATGACACAGAATCATATGATAAGATGTCAGCTATCTGGAATGTCAGACGTTAACACTTACCAATCAGATTCGGTCTTGTTGTCAAAGCATCTGATGTGTTTATTTTCATGTAAACATTACACCATCGACAGTAACAGTTTCACAGCGAGGAGGGTATCTCAGGAATGCAATGCCAGTTGAGGCTGCGCACTCTCTACCCTCACGTGGGAGCTGGACAGGATCTTGACTGCAGTCAAGGTTCATAGAATCATAGTCTCGTCGAATTCCTACAGTACAGAAGGAGGCCATTCGACCCATTGAGTCTGCACCGGCCACAATCCCAGACAGGCCCTATTCCCCGTAACCCCACACATTTACCCTGCTAGTCCCCCGACCCTGGGGGCAATTTAGCACGGCCAATCAACCTAACCCACACATCTTTGGACTGTGGGAGGAAACCGGAGCACCCGGAGGAAACCCACGCAGACATGGGGAGAACGTGCAAACTCCACACAGACAGTGACCCAAGGCCGGAATCGAACCTGGCTCCCTGGCGCCGTAAGGCAGCAGTGCTAACCACTGTGCCACCCGGTTGCGAGATATAGAGTGTAAATCAGTGGTAGGCAGCCCGTAGTGGGGAGGCAGTGGTGTAGTGGTATTGTCACTGGACTAATTAATCCGGAGACCCAGGCTAATGCTGTGGGCACCCGGGTTTGAATCCCACCACGGCAGATGGTGAAATTTGAATTCAATAAAAACCTGGAATTAAAAGTCTAATGGTGACCATGAAACCACTGTCAATTGTCATAAAAACCCATCTGGTTCCCTCATGTCCTATGGGAAGGAAATCTGCCGTCCTTACCTGGTCTGGCCTGCATGTGACTCCAAACCCATAAGCAATGTGGTTGACTCTTAAATGACTCTAAAACTCAGTTCAAGGGCAATTCGGGATGGGTAACAAATGTTGGTCCAGCCGGCGACACCTACATCCCATGAATGAATTTTTAAAAATCTGCGGCCTGGGTTCTGAGTGCAGCCCACGATGGGGGCCCACTGCCACTCTGCCTGCGATCGGTGGGGGAGGGAATGGGGGCCGTGATCGGTCTGGGCGGCGGGGGCTGCATCTTGGGCCGGGGGGAGGGGTTGCTGGTTGAGGCTGTCTGCAGCAGCAGGGGCCTGACAGCTCTCTCGCTCTCTGTCTGGCAGACTTCTATTGCTACTAATGCGCATGTGCAGCATCAGAGATCTGCGCATGCGCAATACCTCCCTCTACAGGCCGGCTAATGAATTAAGCCCCGCCCACAGCCTCTCTGGCTAGAAACTGACTAGCCCATCTTTCCAGATACAGATAAGATTTGGGTGTGAAAACCCGCCCAAAAAATGGATCATCAACTCTCCTATTTTCACGCTAGCTGGACACTTCGAAAGTATCTCGCAAAATTTCCATTCAAATTGTCAACTGTGTATTTCCCTCTCCACAGATGCTGCCAGAGTTGCTGATTTTATCCAGCATTTTCTGTTTTTAATCTCTGGATTACTGGCCCAGTGACATTCCCACTGCTCCAACATCTCCCCCTCTTCAGTGGTGTTGTTCGAAGGAGGAATGGAAACTTCCCTGCTTGCTCAGCTGTATGTCGTAGATTCATAGAAGCCCGACAGTGCAGAAGGAAGCCATTTGGCCCATCGACTCTGTCTGACACACCGACAGAGCATCTTTCCCAGTGCTACCCTCGTCCTATTCTCATGCATCTATCCTGCTAATCCCCCTAACCTACACGTCTCGTGACACCTAAGGGGCAATTTAGCATGGTCAATCCCCCTAACCTCCACATCTTTGGACACTAAGGGGCAATTTAGCATGGTCAATCCACCTGACCTCCACATCTTTGGACACTAAGGGGCAATTTAGCATGGCCAATCCATCTAACCTACACATCTTTGGACACTAAGGGGCAATTTGGCATGGCCAATCCACCTAACCTACACATCTTTGGACACTAAGGGGCAATTTGGCATGGCCAATCCACCTGACCTCCACATCTTTGGACACTAAGGGGCAATTTGGCATGGCCAATCCACCTAACCTGCACATCTTCGGATTTGTAGGAGGAAACTGGAGGAAACCCACGCAGACATATTTCCATTAGCCGGAGAGACTAGGATCCAGGGCATAGCCTCAGAGTAAAGGGACGACCCTTTAGAACCGAGATGAGCAGGAATTTCTTCAGCCAGAGGGTGGTGAATCTGTGGAATTCATTGCCACAGAAGGCAGTGGAGGGCAGGTCATTGAGTGTATTTAAGACAGAGATAGAGAGGTTCTTGATTGGTAAGGGGATCAAAGTTTACGGGGAAAATGTGGGAGAATGGGTTGAGAAACTTATCAGCCATGATTGAATAAGTTTTTAAAGTTTATTTATCAGTGTCACAAGTAGGTTTACATTAACACTACAATGAAGTTACTGTGAAAACCCCCGAGTCACCAAACACCGGCGCCTGTTAGGGTACACTGAGGGAGAATTTAGCACGGCCAATGCACCTAACCAGCACGTCTTTCGAACTGTGGGAGGAAACCCAAGCAGACACGGGGAGAACATGCAGACTCCCCACAGACAGTGAACCCAAGCCGGGAATCGAACCCAGGTCCCTGGCACTGTGAGGCAGCAGTGCTAACCCACTGTGCCACCGTGAATGGCAGAGCAGACTCGATGGACTGAGTGGCCTAATTCTGCTCCTATATCTTATGGACACGGGGAGAACGTGCAGACTCCGCATAGACAGTGACCCAAGCCGGGAATCGAACCCAGGTCCCTGGGGTTGTGAGGCAGCGGTGCTAACCACTGTGCCACCGTGTCGCCTTTAAGCAACAGCCTCAAATAACACAGCCAGGGTTACGATTTTCAACCGGCGTTTGGAATTTCTTTGTCCCCTTGGTGGGATTAGTGAACATTCTTACCCCATTAATCCCGACTCCATTCCTTACCTGGCATCATCAGTTCACTGTGATCCATTCGATTTGGGATGATCGTCCTGCGAAACAGGAGAACAGATCAGTTTAGATCGGTGATCCAGTCTCACTCAGCATCTCTGGTGTTCCTGTCAAACCACAGCAGTGAAAGTTGTCCGCATCGGAAAAGAAGCAATTTAATGGCCAGTCTGACATTTGATCGAAAGCCTCTTTCATCCGGTGGTGCTTTACATAGATGGAATCTAATCCGGGCACAACCTGCATTTATATTGCAGCCACAAAGCGATAAAACATCCTCAAGGCGCTTCACAGGAGAGTTCCAACAGTAAGAAGTCTCACAACACCAGGTTAAAGTCCAACAGGGTTACTTGGTAGCACGAGCTTTCGGAGCGCTGCTCCTTCATCAGATGAGTGGAGAGGTAGGTTTCACAAACACGGCATATATAGACACAGACACAATTACAAGATAATGGTTGGAATGCAAGTCTTCAGAGATAATCAAGTCTTTATAGGTACAGACAGTGCGAGTGGAGAGAGGGACCTGTTGGACTTTAACCTGGTGTTGTGGGACTACTTACTGTGCCTACCCCAGTCCAACGCCGGCAACTCCACATCGGAGCGTTACCAGGCACTGAGCCATATAGAACAGGTGACCAAAAGCTTGGGGAAGGAGGTAGGCGGGCACGGTGGCCAAGTGGATAGCACTGCTGCCTCACAGCGCCAGGGACCCGAGTTCAATTCCCGGCTTGTCTGTGTGGAGTTTGCACGTTCTCCCTGTCTCTGCGTGGATTTCCTCCGGGTGCTCCGATTTCCTCCCACAGTCCAACGATGTGCTGGTTAGGTGGATTGCCCGTGCTAAACTGACCCTAGTATCAGGAGGATTAGCTAGGGTAAATGTGTGGGGTTACGGGGATGGGGCCTGGGTGGGATTGTGGTTGGTGCAGACTCGATGGGCTGAATGGCCTCCTTTGGCACTGTAGAGATTCTATGATTCTAAAATCCCGCCCGAGGCCAACAGAGATTTCCGTTTTGTGGTAGAATTTCAGCCGACGTTTAACTACACGTATTTACCCTGCTAATTCCCCTAATCTGTACATTTTGGCTCACTAAGGGACAATTTATCTTGCCTAATCCACCTACCCTGCACAGCTTTCGGACTCTGGGAGGAAACCGGAGCACCCGGAGGAGACCCACGCAGACACGGGGAGAATGTGCAGACTCCACACAGACAGTGACCCAAGACCGGAATCGAACCCGGGTCCCTGGCGCTGTGAGGCAGCAGTGCTAACCACTGCGCCACCTTGCTACGATAAAAGCAAAATGCTGCGGATGCTGGAATCTGAAACAAAACCAGAAAATGCTGGAAAATCTCAGCAGGTCTGACAGCATCTGTGGGGAGAGAGAATAGAGCTCTGATGAAGGGTCATCCAGACTCGAAACGTTGGCTCTATTCTCTCTCCACAGATGCTGCCAGACCTGCTGAGATTTTCCAGCATTTTCTGTTTTTGTGTGCTACCTTGCATTGATATAGCACCTTTCGAGACCTCAGAACATCCCAAAGGACTTTACAGCCAATGATGTACATTGTAAAGTGTAATGCAGCAACATGACTGCTACTTTGAACACATCAAGGGTTATGATTTGATAATGACCGGGAGATCTGCTTTTTCCAGTATTGGGGGAGGGATTAATATTAGCCAGGATGAACTAACTCCCCCCAACCCTTCTTTGGAATACAGAGAGGGAAGACTCTCACCAGCCTTTAAAGATGCACCATAGAAAGCATTCTGTCTGGTTGTATCACAGCTTGGTATGTCTCCTGCTCTGTCCAAGACCGCAAGAATCTACAAAAGGTCTACAAAGCCCAATCCATCACGCGAACCAGCCTCCCATCCGTTGACTCTGTCTACACTTCCCGCTGTCTTGAAAAAGCAACCAACATAATTAAGGACCCCACGCACCCCGGACATTCTCTCTTCCACCTTCTTCCGTCGGGAAAAAGATACAAAGGTCTGAGGACACGTACCAACCGACTCAAGAATAGCTTCTTCCCTGCTGCCATCAGACTTTTGAATAGACTTTTGAATATAAGAACCTTATAGTAAGTTGTTCTTTCTCTACACCCGAGCTATGACTGTAACCCTATATTCTGTACCCTCTCCTTTCCTTCTCTATGAACGGTATGCATTGTCTGTATAGCACGCAAGAAACAATACTTCTGACTGTATCCCAATACATGTGACAATAATAAATCAAATCAAACACAGCCTTAGTTTGATGTCTCATTTAGAAAGACAGCACCTCCAACAGTGAAGCATCCCCTCAACACCGCACTGAGGTGTCAGCCTAGGTTTTTGTGCTCAAGTCTTTGGAGAGGGGCTTTAACCCTTGAGTGTCTGACACAGAGACAAGAGGGTTAATAACTGAAGTATAACTGACAACTAATTTAGGGCGAATTGAGAATTGAACCCAAGGCCTACTGGAATGGCTTCGCACTATACTGAGTGGAGGCTTTCCCCATTCATCGAATCATAGAATCCCTACAGTGCAGAAGGAGGCCATTCAGCCCACCGAGTCTGCACCGACCACAATCCCGCTCAAGCCCTATCCCCGTAACCCCATGCATTTACCCTTGCTAGTCCCCCTGATGCTAAGGGTCAATTTAGCATGGCCAATCCACTTAACCCGCACATTTGGGTTGGACTGTGGGAGGAAACCGGAGCACCCAGAGGAAACCCACGCAGACACGGGGAGGATGTGTAAACTCCACAGAGACAGTGACCCCAGCGGGGAATCGAACCCGGGTCCCTGGCGCTGTGAGGCGGCAGTGCTAACCACAGTGCCACCATGCCGTCCCAGAGCTCCATGCAACAATTAACCCTTTTTTCGTCACAATTCAGCAACAGTACAGTGGTGGCGTTTTCATGTCTGATGCGAGAGTTTGTGTGTTCAAGTCCCACTGCTTCAGTTGAACCCAAGAATTTCAGTTGACATGCTGTACAGTACTGAGGAAATGCTGCTCTGCCAGAGGGCAGATGAGATGTTAAACTACAACCTTGTCTTCTCTCTCAGGTGGGCAGAGAAGATCCCATGATGCTACTTTGAAGAAGTAGCTCCAGGTAAGCGTTCTCCAAGGTGGCCTTCACATCACACGACAGCGCAGAGTCGCTGAGCAGAGACTTATAGCCAGGTTCTGCACACATGAGGACAGCCTCAACCAGGATATTGGGTTCATGTCACACTATCTGTAACCCCCACAACCTGCCCTGGATGTGCAAAATCTCACTAGCTGTCCTGTCTGGAGACAATACACATCTCTTTAACCTGTGCTTAATGCTCCCTCCACCCACATTGTCTGTACCTTTAAGACTTGATTAGCTGTAAAGACTCACATTCCAATCATTATTCATGTAAATTGAGTTTGTGTCTTTGTGCCTTGTTTCATAGAAATCATAGAAACCCTACAGTACAGAAAGAGGCCATTCGGCCCATCGAGTCTGCACCGACCACAATCCCACCCAGGCCCTACCCCCATATCCCTACAGATTTACCCACTAATCCCTCTAACCTACGCATCTCAGGACACTAAGGGCAATTTTTAGCATGGCCAATCAACCTAACCCGCACATCTTTGGACTGTGGGAGGAAACCGGAGCACCCGGTGAAAACCCACGCAGACACGAGGAGAATGTGCAAACTCCACACAGACAGTGACCCACGCCGGGAATCGAACCCAGGTCCCTGGAGCTGTGAAGCAGCAGTGCTAACCACTGTGCTACCGTGCCGCCCAGTTTGTGATCAGAACTCCCACACACCTGACGAAGGAACAGCCTGTTCCAAAAGCTAGTGGCTTTTGCTACCAAATAAACCCGTTGGACTTTAACTTGGTGTTGTTAGACTTCTTACTGTGCTACTTTGAAGAAGGGCAGGGGATGTATCCCTGGTGTCCTCCCCAATATTGATCCCTCAAACCAACAAGGCAAAAACAGATTATTTAGTCATTACTTGCATTAACGAGTTATATATTGGCATGTTTTAATGAAAGGCCCATGTGTTGTACACTGATTTGATTTGATTTATTATTGTCACATGTATTGGGATATAGTGAAAGGCATACTGTTCATAGAATACATAGGGGAGAAGGAAAGGAGAGGGTGCAGAATGTAGTGTTGCAGTTGCCGATAGGTTGAAGAGAAAGATTAGCTTAAAATATAGTAGGTCCACTGTGGGAGCTTGCTGTATGCAAATTGGCTGCCACAATTCCTGCAAGAAACTACAAAGGGTTGTGAACGTAGCCCAGTCCATGACGCAAACCAGCCTCCCGTCCATTGACTCCATCTACACTTCCCGTTGCCTCGGCAAAGCAGCCAGCATAATCAAGGACCCCACACACCCCGGACATTCTCTCTTCCATCGGGAAAAAGATACAAAAGTCTGAGATCACGTACCAACCGACTCAAGAACAGCTTCTTCCCTGCTGCCATCAGACTTTTGAATGGCTTATATATTAAATTGATCTTTCTTTACACCCTAGCTATGACTGTAACATTATATTCTGCATCCTCTCCTTTCCTCCTCCCTTATCTACTCTATGAACGGTATGTTTTGTCAGTATAACGCACAAGAAACAATACTTTTCATTAACCCAATACATGTCATAGAGCAAGAAGTCTCAACACCAGGTTAAAGTTTATTTGGAATCACGAGCTTTCGGAGCAGTGCAAAAGCACGTGATTGCAAATAAACCTGTTGGACTTTAACCTGGTGTTAACCTTTTTACTGTGCCCACGCCAGTCCAACACCGGCATCTCCACATCATGCCATAGAGACATAGAGTAATACAGCACGGAAACAGGACCTTTGGCCCAACTGGTCCATGCCAACCATGGTGTCCTCCCAGCTAATCCTAGTTGCCCGCGTTTGGCCCGTATCCCCCTAATTCTTTCCCATCCATGTACTTATCCAAATGCTTTTTAAATGTTGGTATTGAACCTGCCCCAACCACTTTTCTCTGGCAGCTCATTCCATATCCGCACCAGCCCTCTGCATGGAGAAGTTACCCCTCAGGTCCCTTTTAAATCTTTCTCTTTTCACTTTAATAAAATCTGTGACAATAACAAATCAAATCAAATCATTATTTGGCCATTACTTGTATTAACGAGTTACAGATTGGCATGTTTTAAAGTAAAGTTTATTTATTAGTCACAAGTAAGGCTGCAATGAAGTTACTGTGAAATTTCCCCAGTTGCCACAGTTCAGCACCTGTTCAGGTCAACGCACCCTAACCAGCACCTCTTTCAGACTGTGGGAGGAAACCGGAGCACCCGGGGGAAACCCACGCAGACACGGGGAGAATGTGCAGACTTCACACAGACAGTGACCCAAGCGGGAATCGAACCCGGGTCCCTGGTGCTGTGAAGCAGCAGTGATAACCACTGTGCCACCCATGTGTTGTACCCAAAGAGAAAACGCTGGAAAATCTCAGCAGGTCTGGCAGCATCCGTAAGGAGAGAAAAGAGCTGACGTTTCGAGTCCAGATGACCCTTTGTCGAAGATTTGATAAAGGGTCATCTGGACTCGAAACGTCAGCTCTTTTCTCCATATACAGCACCCGCAGTAGTTTGCTTTTGTTCAGTGTTTAACTCACTGCCACTTCTCTTCCAGAGAGAAAAGAGTGACGTTTCGAGTCCAAATGCTGTACGCTGATTTCCAAAGCCTGTTTGGGAGAGTTTGCTATGTGCAAATTGACTGCCACAATTCCGACATTACAACAGTGACGACACAAAACGTTAGCTGTAAAGTGCTTTGGAATGTTCTGTGAATGGTGGAAGTCATTTTTAAAATTTTGTTCCTACTGCCAGACGCAGGGTAGGCATTTGCCAGGCATTCGCTGTCACATGGAGATGAATTTGCCCATTCACAGCGGCAGAAATCGACGCGCTTTGTGTAAATTGCCCTCCAGTAACACTACTAAATCGAAAATGGAATGACAAATGTACGTACTTACCTTCAAATGCAGTCCGCAGTTAGTGGTTACTCCTCTGCAAGATTTTTTGATATCAGCCCAATATCTATTCAACCCTTGGTTGAGTCATTGCCATATGGGAGTGTGCTGGGTGTGAAAAAGTGCTCAGTTAGCCCCAGGCAATTATAATCAAAGAACGCATGGGTCTTAACCGAGTGCCAAACCAACACTGAACGCAAAATAACTTATGTGTTTCTCAGTTGCAGCATAAACCGACGGCAAGCTCTGAAAAACGCCTGGACAATAGTGTCAGCCTGGCTATGTTAGTTAGAAAAGTCTCAGCTTGTTCTGGGAGGACCTATACCTTTCCCTACTTCCTTGTTCCTGCATTCCTCAGCTTGGCAGATGGCCCAGTGAGATCAGATCGCTGAGATTTCGTTCCCCTTCTCTCTACCCGTTTGTTTGAGGGAAGGGCAGTGGGGGCTGGCGGAGCGCTTGCAACATCTTAAAGAGCAGTTACAAAGGAACAGGCGTAAAGAACTTTCCCATCAAAAGCCTTTAACCCGCGGCGACCGTGATTATTTTGAAATCACCATTACGTCAACGTACATGGGCCTTTCATTAAGCATGCCAGAGTAGAACTAGTTATTACACGCTGCTATATAATGTCTTTACAAAAGTTGAACAAACTTGTTTAAACTCTGAAAAGTTAAAAGGTAAGATTTATAAACAGCAGGTAAGGCTGACTAGGCCCAAACCTCGCATCGCTTCCACACACCATCACTGCCTCTCCGACCCTCTCACTACTGGCCCCCCAGTCTTTCCTTCCTACTCCAGAGATGTTCCCCATTGTTTTTCAAACCCACTGTCAATCTCCACTTCAGTATTTTCCCCTGGAAGTTTATTCCACTGGTGTTGGTACAACGGGCAAAATGCTGGGGGATCGCCCACACGTTACTACACCCACATCCAGTAAAATAATCCATATCCTGTGCATTGTACCCACAAGCCACCACCCCACACACGCAATACCCCACACACGCAATACCCCACACACGCAGTACCCCACACACACGATACCCCACACATGCAATACTCCACACACGCAATACCCCACACATGCAATACCCCATACGCACAATACCCCACACACGCAGTACCCCACACACACAAAACCCCCACCCCACACACACAAACCCTCACCCCACACACACACACTCCCACCCACACATACGATACCCCACCCCACACACATGATACGCCACACACACACACACACTACCCCCACTCACACACACACACAATACCCCACCCCACACACACAAACCCCCACCCCACACGCACAAAACCCCCACCCACACACACACAATTTCCCCTATGCGCCCCCCTACCCACACAATAACTCATACCCTTCCCCATACAAAACCACACTCCACTCCCCCCCGACTAGCTCCCCCCTCCGCGCCCCCCGCCCCCCCCCCCAAACCCCTATCGCACACAGCATTCCCCACACAGCGAAGACTGAATATCACAGCCCCACGGAACTGCCAGCCATAGCCAATGGGATCATTTTATGGTTCTCAATGCAATTGGCTTCCTGTGGATCCAGCTGTGTCATTGGGGAACTCAACACATTTTACAGATTTACTCGAAACTTTTACAGATGCACCATAGAAAGCATCCTTTCTGGTTGTATCACAGCTTGGTATGGCTCCTGCTCTGCCCAAGATCGCAAGAAACTACAGAGGGTTGTGAACGTAGCCCAATCCATCACGCAAACCAGCCTCCCAGAACTGTGATATTGCAAGGAACAGGTCAGATCCTGAGGGGTCTGGCAGGGTGGATGTGGAGAGGATGTTCTAGGACAAGGAGTCAAATGGACAAGGAAGAAGTAAAGAAAGTTTATTTATTAGTGTCACAAGTAGGAACACCGCAATGAAGTTACTGTGAAAATCCCCTAGCCACACTCCGGCTCCTGTTCGGGTACACTGAGGGAGAATTTAGCACGGCCAATGCACCCTAACCCGCACGTCTTTCAAACTGTGGGAGGAAACCCACGCCGACACGGGGAGAATGTGCAAACTCCCCACAGACAGTGACCCAAGCTGGCAATCGAACCCAGGTTCCTGGCACTGTGAGGCAGCAGTACTAACCACTGTGCCACCGTGCCACCTCATGTATCAATGATCTTGTTTGAAGGATAAATATCAGGCAGGACACACTGAGGCAGTGCTTTTCCGAGGCAGCGGAAAGTGTAGATAGAGTCAATGAGTCAAAGACTGGGAGGCTAGTTTGCGTGATGGATTGGGCTACGGTCACAACCCTCTGTAGTTTCTTGCGATTGATAATTGTAAATTGGTTGTTGGGGTAATTCTTAGAGTACTTGGGATGATTCAGCAAATGCTACACACTCACATCTATTTTATTCCGAGTTTTGCATGTGCCTTGCATATTGCCTGAGCGAGTGTGGTAGGTTTGATTGATTTGAATCTGAGGCTATATGAAAGGTTCGCCGTACACACTGTCATGATCCATCCTGCGTTCAAATTCACCTTTGAAATGGCGCAGTCCGGCAAGCTCCACTTCCTCGAGGGGCTCGCTGAAGAATCCGCTAATGCCTTCTCTATTTCCCTCCATCTTCCCTCCACAGCCTCCAACCTCATTGTCTCCCAACCCCGGACCGCCCGTTTCTACCTCCTTACCAAAATCCACAAACAGAACCAGACCTTGGATCACTTCCACACACCTTCGCTGCCTTTCCTACCCTCTCACTACTGAGGCCCATCGTGTCTGCCTCTTCCTGCCTCACCAAACTCCTTCCCTCCTGTCTTGACTCCATTCTCTCTCCTCTCATCCAGTGCCTACATCCACAATTCCTCCGATGCCCTACGCCATGTCAACGACTTCCAGTTCCCCGGCCCAAAGCGCCTCCACCTCACCTTGGATGCCCAATCCCTCTACATCTCTATTCCCCACCAGGGTGGCCTCAAAGCTCTTCACTTCTTCCTCGAACAGAGGTCTGAAGGGGGAGGTGATGGCCTAGTGGTATTATCGCTAGACTATTAATCCATAAACTCAGCCAATGTTTTGGGGACCCAGGTTCGAATCCTGCCACAGCAGGTGGGGGAATTTGAATTAAATAAAACAAAAATCTGGAATTAAGACTTCATTGGGGGAGGGCAGTGGCGTAGTTGTATTGTCACTGGACTAGTAATCTAGTGACCCAGTATAATGTTCTGGGGACCCGGGTTCAAATCCCACCATGGCAGATGGTGATACTTGAATCCAATTAACAAAAAATCTGGAATTAAAAGTCTAACGATGACCATGAAACCATTGTCAGAAAAACCCATCTGGTTCACTAATGTCCTTTAGGGAAGGAAATCTTCCATCCTGTCTGGCCTACATGTGACTCCAGAGCCACAGCAATGTGGTTGACTCCCAACTGCTCTCAGATGGCAACTAGGGCTGGGCAATAAATGCTGACCCAGCCAGCGATGCCCATGTCCCACAAATGAATAAAAAAATGAACAACCCCATCTACCACAAGGCTCTACCATCTGGTTTTCTCACTCAACGACTTCTCCTTTAACTCAGCTTTGACGAAGGGTCATCGAGGCTCGAAACGTTGGCTCTATTCTCTCCCCACAGATGCTGACAGGCCTGCTGAGATCTTCCAGCATTTTCTGTCCTTGCTTCTCTCCTGCCATCTACCGCAAGCCCAACTTCGCTGGAAAATATTCACGTGTTGGGATTCCTACCGTTCCACGTGCTGTAAGATTGGCCTCATCAGCAACCTGATAAAGGAGGCCCAAGTCAGTTGGTCACCAAGCAAGGTTGTTGCCGAAATGGGGCAAATCAAAGCATCCCGTGGCTATCTCGTTCCCATCATCGCTTGCTGCCAGGGGCAGACTGACGAATGGGCTTAAGGTCACCATCTTCGGGCCTGAAAAATGCCCAGTCCACCTCAAATCACCCTGGAAGGTCTCAAAGTGTCTCAAAACCCTTGAGCAATGGGTGAAGCTAGCCATTTCACGATGTTGTCATGCAGTAACCAAGGCACGTTTCCACTGACAAGAAGCTGCCATAAAGCCAGAAAGACCTGCGACCTTTCACACAAGTGAATAATATGGTGTATGATTTTCAATGCCTGTGTGATGCCAGTTATGCAGGGCATGCGTCCCAGTGACAGGCCGATCCTATCAGGCAGCATGTCCCTTTAGTTATTTGCAATAAGCATAGAAACATAGAAGATAGAAGCAGGAGGAGGCCATTTGGCCCTTCGAGCCTGCTCCACCATTCATCACCATCATGGCTGATCATCCAACTCAATAGCCCAATCCTGTTTTTTCCCCATAACCTTTGATCCCATTCGCCATATCTATGTTATATCCAGCCGCAGAGTGCTGCCTGTACTCAACCCAATTCACACTTGCAAATCTCAGGACACAGTGGGTCGGAATTCCCAACGTTCCCACAGCGGGATCTTCTGGTCCTGCTGACGGCAACCCCTCCCCCCACCGTTGCATGTTCCCTAGTGCCGGAGTCTGCAAACAACAACAGGAAAACCCGTCGACAGCGGCGGGATGGGAAGATCCCGCTACTGGCCAATGGTGGGCCACGTCCGCCGCTGCTAAACACTCCCCCCCCCCCCGCCGCACCCCCCAACGTCTAAATGTTGGATGTGGTTCCCTGAGTGGACAGCACTTGCTGAATAATGCCGAGTGTGCTCTGAATTACACTGGCAAACTAGTTCAGATGATCAGTCTGGCTCGCAATGTGGTTCCCTTACACTTGCTAGAAGCTTCATTTATTTTCTTAGTAAGAAGTCCAACAGGTTTATTTGGAATCACGAGCTTTCGGAGCGCTGCTCCTTCATTAGGTTGAGTTATTTTCTCACGCAGGGACCCCTGTCCTCTGCAGGCAAATGGCCCAGGCATTATGCCTTTTTGGAATCAAACAAAAGCATTGGGGTCAATAGTTCCCTCGTTCCTCCTCTGTGGCAATGCTTCAACTAATCAATGTTGACCAATCAGCACACTTTTCTCATGCATTCAGTATGTCTTCATAGAATCAAAGAATCCCTACAGTGCAGAAGGAGGCCATTCAGCCCATCAAGTTTGCACCAACCACAACCCCACCCAGGCCCTATTCCCATAACCCCACGTATTTACCCTGCTAATACTCTGACACTAGGGTGAATTTAGCATGGCCAATCCACCTAACCCGCACATCTTGTTGCTCCTTTGAAATTTGGCATTCTTGCATTTGTCCTGGTAAGTGCTAAACCAAAAGCTTCGACAGCATGTCTCTTTCTTCTGGCAATATCTTAGTCATGAAAGGAGGCCATTTAGCCCAGCTAGTCTATACATATTACATGTACAGCACACCTTTCTGTTCCTTTTTTCCCCCTTCATAGAATCCCTACAGTGCAGATGGAGGCCATTTGGCCCATCAAGTTTGCACCGACAACAATCCCACCCGGACCCTATCCCCGTACCCCCACATATTTACCTTAGCTAATCCCCCTGAGGGGCAATTTAGCATGGCAAATCCACCTAACCTGCACATCTTTGGAGTGTGGGAGGAAACCCACGCAGACACGGGGGAGAACGCGCAAACTCCACACAGACAGACAATCACCCGAGGCTGGAATCGAACCCGGGTCCCTGGCGCTGTGAGGCAGCAGTGCTAACCCACTGTGCCACCCGTGCCGCTTCATGTATTTATCTAGCTTCCTCTTTGCTTCAGCCACTCCATGTTGTAACAAGTTCCTAATACTCTCCGGGCGAAGGTAATTTCTTTGAGATCAGTTAATTCAGTACACTTCCCAAGTCTGGGCTTGTATGGTTCAGTCCTACAGTGGGTTTAGCATTCAACTGCAGCGCCATGAGAGGAACGTGAGTCGCCTTCTCCCCTTCCTTAGCCCTTGAAATTGCAGATGGGCTGTTTATCCTAATGCAGTATTGTAATAAGCCGGGCTCACTACAGCACCATTTGACACACTCACCTATAATCCGATAAACTGATGTCTAGAATCTGCCAGCGATCAGCTGTTGACATGAGCTTTGCAGACATTATGCTATGCTTCACTGGAACACGGAGTAGGAGAGTTGTAGAAATGATTTGGATCACAGCGTGCATTGGATTACCTCATTTGGAGCCTGTGCTTATAGATCCCAGCTGCTGAAGAACCCTCTTCGCAGAACGTATTCACCTCTCCCTCCAAACCTCAACCCCACCCCCACGAAATAAGGAGATACTGTCCCCATTTACAGGAGAGTTAGGAGCCAGGGAATACAGATTTAAGATAATTGGCAAAAGAATCAGGGGAGGGAATGAGGAGATTTTCTTCCTTTACCTAACTGTTGGGTCCATTCATTCATTTGGAAAGACGAAGGAACAGCGCTGGTACGAGTATTAAAATGGTTTTCTTATATTGAACAGAACTTTTAAAATATTAACATCACAGAAGCGACAGGGGCGGGGCATGGCCGCACAGTG
The DNA here is from genome assembly GCF_964213995.1 of Mustelus asterias. NCBI lineage: Eukaryota > Metazoa > Chordata > Chondrichthyes > Carcharhiniformes > Triakidae > Mustelus > Mustelus asterias. The sequence goes on along the minus strand of NC_135829.1, from coordinate 7,116,960 downwards.
GCTAGCACTGCTGCCTCACAGCGCTAAGGACCCATGTTCAATTCCGGCCTGAGGTGACCTTCTTGTGTGGAGTCATAGAGTTATAGAGGTTTACAGCATAGAAGCAGACCCTTCGGCCCAACTTGTCCATGCCACCCTTTTTTTTAAACTCCTAAACTAGTCCCAATTACCCGCATTTGGCCCATATCCCTCTATATCCATCTTACCCATGTAACTGTCTAAACACTTTTTAAAAGATAAAATTTTACCTGCCTCTACTACTACCTCTGGCAGCTCGTTCCAGACAATCACCACCCTCTGTGTGAAAAAATTGCCCCTCTGGACCCTTTTGTATCTCTCCCCTCTCACCTTAAACCTATGCCCCCTAGTTTTAGACTCCCCTACCTTTGGGAAAAGATATTGACTATCTAGCTGATCTGTGCCCCTCATTATTTTATAGACCTCTATAAGATCACCCCTCAGCCTTCTACACTCCAGTCTGCACGCTCTCCCCTGCGTGGGTTTCCTCCGGGTGCTCCACTTTCCTTCCACCGTCCAAAGATGTGCGGGTTAGGTTCATTGGCCATGCTAAATTGCCCCTCAGTGTCCTGGGATGTGTAGGTTAGAGGGATTCGTGAGGTAAATATGTGGGGTGACGGGGATAGGGCCTGGGTGAGATTGTTGTCGGTGCAGAATTGATGGGTCGAATGGCTTCCTTCTGCAATGTTGGTTTTCTATGATTCTAAGGGGAATTAGACTATCTGGTTAACTCTTACAGACAGTCATGATGGGCCAAATGGCCTCCTTCTGCACTGTAGGGATTCTATGATCCTAAGGGGAATGAGACTCACAGAGACAGCCACGATGGGCCGAATGGTTTCCTTTCATGCTGTAAGATTCTATGAGGGTAGTGCGATGGTTCCCAGCACCAATGTGTAAGCAGACGTGAATCTGGTTAAAAGCTTTTTTTCATTCATTCATGGCATATGGGCGTTGCTGGCTGGCCAGCATCTATTGCCCATCCCTAGTTGCCTGAGGGCAGTTGAGAGTCAACCACATTGCTGTGGCTCTGGAGTCACATGTAGGCCAGACCGGGTAAGCTTGGCAGATTTCATTCCCTAAAGGACATTAGTGAACCAGATGGGTTTTTCTGACAATGGTTTCATGGTCATCAGTAGATTCTTAATTCCAGATAATTTTTTATTGAATTCAAATTCCACCATCTGCCATGGCGGGATTCGAACGCGGGTCCCCAGAACATTAGCTGAGTTTCTGAATTAACTATCCTGCGATAATACCACTAGACCATTGCCTATTTGATTCTAAAGCTTGTGGAATTGATTTTCGAAGTATAGCTGTTCAAACCAATGCCAAGCGCCTGAAAGCGCTCCATGAGGGAATACCATGGGATTTGCGAATTCCTCTATTTCCTGTTTCTCATGGGCTGGGTTGAACCCCAAGCTCAAAACCCGGCTCCAACGGGTGGGACAAGTTGTCCACGTATCTGACTCCGGATTCCCAAAGCAACTGTTCCACCCGGAACTCCATGGCAGCAGGAGACTCCGAGGATGACACTTTAGGGACGTTCTAAAAGCTTCCCCTGTAGGGGTCAAATGTACTCACCGAATCATGGAAGTCCCTGGCCTGGGACTGATGGAGAAGGTTCATTCGGGAAGACTCCAAACACACCAAGAGAATGGTATCTTTTGTCTGTATAGCGTGCAAGAAACAATACTTTTCACTGTATCCCGATACATGTGACAATAGCAAATCAAATCAAAATCAAAAGGTGTACCGTGCCATATAAAAACTTGGGAACCAGTGGCCGAAGAGTACCCCAGGTAGGGTGTCTCAGGAATTCTCCAATATAAATTTGTTGGGGATCCCAATTAAGCCAATTGCCCCAGCAGTTCCTAATCAGCATTCAAATGAATGAATGAAGAGGTTGTCGTATGAAGAACAGTTGAGGATTCTGGATCTGTACTTGTTGGACTTTAGAAGGATGAGGGGAGATCTTATTAAAACCTACAGGATACTGCAAGGCCTGGATAGAGTGGACGTGGAGAGGATGTTTCCACTAGTAGGAGAAACTAGAACCAGAGGACACAACCTCAGGCTAAAGGGACGATCCTTTAAAACAGAGATGAGGAGGAATTTCTTCAGCCAGAGAGTGGTGAATCCGTGGAACTCTTTGCCACAGAAGGCTGTGGAGGCCAGGTCATTGAGTGTCTTTAAGACAGAGAGAGAGATAGGTTCTTGATTAAAAAGGGGGTCAGGGGTTATGGGGAAAAGACAGGAGAATGGGGATGAGAAAAATATCAGCCATGATTGAATGGCGGAGCAGACTCGATGGGCCGAGTGGCCTAATTCTGCTCCTATGTTTTATGGCTGTTCTCCCATTTGAGGGGGAGAGCTGACTGGTGGTGATTTCACCTGATGGTCACCACACCTCAGATGTGGGGCAAGGTTGAGAAGGTGGGGCCTTCATGAATAACCTCAGCCGGTACGGGAATTGAACCCATACCGTTGGTATCACTCTGCATCACTAGCCGACTATCCGGGCTAACTGAGCTAATCTTCCCTCCCACCCCCATTCAGGAATGATTGGCTGATGAAGTGACGTAAATCGCTCATGTACCAGCACACATCTCTCCTCACCTACCCATGATAGGGGCGAGAGTAAATTAATAATTCAGTGTGATCGGTTGCAACAAGAGATGGGGCCAGGACTGTGTCACCAAATGCAGTTAAATGGGGGCCATTGCAGCCCAAGGTTAATCCCAAAGCTTTTATCTGTGAGCTCGAACCCACTTCCTTATGCGTGTCACACATGGCCTAGCGTGCTAGTTGACTAACAGTTATCCTATTTCAGAAGTACAGCTCACTGGAGAACACATGGGCCGGGGTTTTACCCCCCCGCCCGCCCGCCACGGGAATCGGAGCAGGCGAGGGGCGGAGGTCCTTTGACCTCTCGTGGGATTTTACAGTTTCGGGAATAACGAGGCCATAGAATCTCGCCCATGGGATTCCTTCCACACTCTGCTGTACGTAAACCAGCGTAAACCATCAGGGGAGGCAGTCGCGTTCATCGAGTTGTACAGCTCAGAAAAGGCCCTTCAGCCCATCGAGTCTGCACCTACAATAACCACCACCATTCATTTCACATTGAACCACTTCTTACAAACACGATAATTACACAAAAGCACAAATACGCCTTAAATTTGTGATTGAGCAAGAATGGCAAAAGTTGCATTCATATAGCACCTTTCATAACATCACAAAGCACTTCACAGCCAATGACGTATTTTTGGAAGGTAGGCACTATCGGAAACACAGCAGCCAATTTGTGCACAGCAAGATCCCATAAGCAGCAATGTAGGCAATGGAAAATGCTCTGTTTTTTTTTTGATGTCGATGATTGGGGGTTAAATACTGACCAGGACGCTGGCGACAGTTCCCCTGACGGGAACGGTCCCCATGGGATCTTTTCCACCTATCTGAGAGCGCGGATGGGAGTTTAACCTTCCCTCTGAAAGCCGGCAGCTCCGACAGCGTGGCACTGGAGTGTCAGCCTAGACGTTTGTGTTTCTGTCTTTGGAGTGGGTCACAAAACCACATGGTCTGTTGACTCGGAGGGAAGAGTGCTACCCACCGAATTACAGCTGGCACTCAGGGCATGGTGGCACGGCGGTTAGCATTGCTGCCTCACCGCGCCGGGGACCCGGGTTCGATTCCGGCCTCGGGTGACTGTGTGGAGTTTGCACTTTCTCCCCATGTCTGCGTGGGTTTCCTCCGGGTGCTCCAATTTCCTCCCACAATCTTTTGTGCGGGTCCGATGGATTGACCGTGCTAAATTGCCCCAAAGAAATGTAGGTTGGATGGATTAGTCATCTGTGTGGGGTTACAGGGATAGGATGGGATAGAGGGCCTAGGTAAGATACCCAGCCAGAGAGTTGGTGTAGACTCGATGGGCCAAATGGCCTCCTTCCGCACTGTAGGGATTCTATGATTCTACAAATACTTGGAAAACAGTCTGATTGGATCAATTTAGAAGGGGTTAGAATATTTTTCCCCGATGCATTCCTTTCATATTATTGGAAACAGGAGGCGGCCTTGGGGTGCAGTTGCCACACCCCTACCATTATCCCAGAAGCTCCGGGTTCGAGTCCAGTATCAGGACTTGCTGACCATGAAAGAAGTGTTTAGAACTCGGTTCAAGGGGCTAATAATCAGCTGGGGAATCCTTTTCTCCAAAGGCTAAAAAGCAGTGTTTGGCGATGAAGATAGGTTTAAAAAAATTGGAAACTGCAACGCTTTTGTAGATTATTCTTTTGTCCCACTCTCGAGACCATATTTTTACAAGCGACACAATCCTATCAGTCCACAGAGTCAGAGAGCCGAAACTGAATTTGAACTCCGAGCTTCGAATGACTGGCCATAGAAATATTTTTTTTACATGCCAGTGAAAACTATTTTGTCGTAGATATTCATCTTAAAATGTTGATAATGCACTTCCTGTCCATATATCCGAAATAGATCAATTACTGAAGATAAGAAACTGAGGTAATTCCCTTCCTGCTCTTTCAGGTCAACCAAATAAGCAAAATCAAATTAACAAAGGGACAAATTAAAAGGAGGCAGCTCCCAAAAGGAGGGGAACCGTGGCACAGTGGTTAGCACTGCAGCCTCACAGCGCCAGGGACCCGGGTTCGATTCCCGGCTTGAGTCACTGTCTGTGTGGAATCTGCACATTCTCCCCGTGTCTGCGTGGGTTTTCTCCAGGTGCTCCGGTTTCCTCCCACAGTCCGAAAGACGTGCTGGTTAGGTGTATTGACCGTGCTAAATTCTCCCTCATTGTACCCGAACAGGTGCCAGAGTGTGGCGACTAGGGGATTTTCACAGTAATTTCATTGCAGCGTTAATGTAAGCCGACTTGTGATGCTGATAAATAAGCTTTATTTTAAAATAAGACAAAGGACAAAGTGGAAAGGCAACTTAAAACTTCAAATTAAAATGTGATTAAAGGGGTCAATAATACACCCCAGCCCCTGCAGTGCCCCTGCGCTAACAGTGCCCTCGGGCACCGCATGCTCCCTCTCCAGGGACACCCGGCCGCGAATATAGCTGCGGTAGAGGGGCAGACAGTCGGGTCGAACAGCCCCCTCGGTCTCCCGCTGCCTGGACCTGTTTATGGCAAGTTTTGCCAGGCCCAGGAGCAGGTTCACGAGGGAGTCCTCACCTTCCCCGCCTTCCCTCCGCACCGGGTGGTACTTCCCTTCCCTCAGTCTGAAAACTCAACATGCAAACAAAACAAGGATCACAGCCAATTCACCAACTCAGCCTAACGAGCCTCTGGTCACAGACACTGCCTGAAAAAACAGAGTAGACTTTCACTGTAACCGTGATGGCCAGGGACAGGTTTATGCGTTGGCTACTTCTCACTCAGAAAAGCAAATAACTTGTTTATTTTCCTGAGATGTCCGCAGCCAATCTTCAATTAAAGCCAGAGAGAGAGAGAAAGGGAATGGATATACTCTCTGGAATTTAGAAGAATGAGGGGAGATCAAATTGAGGAATACAAGATGATAAAAGGGGTATGGATAAAGTAGACATTGAGTGGATGCTTCCTCTTGTGGGGCATTCTAGGACGAGAGGTCATAGTCTTAGGATAAGGGTTAGCAAATTTAAAACAGAGTTGTGGAGAAACTACTTCTCCCAAAGGTTTGTGAATCTGTGGAATTCGCTGTCCCAAAGTGCGGTGGATGCTGGGACAGTGAGTAAATTTAAGGAGGGGTTAGACAGATTTTTAATTGGTAATGGGTTGAAGGGTTATGGGGAGAAGGCAGGAAAATGGGGATGAGGAGCATATCAGCCATGATCGAATGGCGGGGCAGACTCGATGGGCCGAATGGCCTAATTCTGCTCCTTTATCTTATGGAGAGGGGGTGGCACAGTGGCACAGTGGTTAGCACTGCTGCCTCACAGCGCCAGGATCCCGAGTTCAATTCCGGCCTCCGGTGACTGTGCGGAGTCTGAAGGTTCTCCCCCATGTCTGCAGGTGTTTCCTCCGGGTGCTCCGAGTTCGTTCCTCCCACAGTCCAAAGATGTGCAAGTTAGGTGGATTGGCCATGCTAAATTGCCCCTTAGTGCCCCAAGATGTGTAGGTTAGGGGATTAATGGGCTAAATACGCGGAGTTACGGGAATAGGGCCTGGGTAAAATTATCTATCAGAGAGTCGGTGAAGACCTGATGGGCCGAATGGTCTCCTTCTGCACTGTAGAGATTCTATGGTTTATGATTACTGGGAATTGGTGCAGGATGAAAACTGCGCTTCTGTTACATGATATACAAACACAGGCCATTCAGCCCAACCAATCCTTGCTGTGGTTTACGCTCCACTCCAGCCTCCTCCCATCTTTACTCATCTAAATCTACCATCATAACACTCTATCCCCTTCGCCCTCATTTGCTTGCTGAGTTTCCCCTTACGTGCATCTATTCCATTTTCTTTAACCACAACCTGTGGGAGCGAGCTCCACATTCTCCCCATTCTCTGGGTTAAGATGTTTCCTCTGAATTCCTTATTGGATTTCTTGGTGAGTATCTTATATTGATAGTCTTGGAGTGTAAGTGGTCTGGCATAGAAAAGATTAACGTAGGACCAGGTACAGTACTGCTCACACTGTGATATAAAGGAACACATGACCCTGATCTGAATCTAGAGGACATCCTGTACCGGGCAGAGAGGTGTGTAGAGGTAAGCATGGAGAGAGCTCCTAGCTTAGACCTCATACTGTATGTATGTTTATAGAGTCATAGAGGTTTACAGCTTGGAAACAGGCCCTTCGGCCCAACTTGTCCATGTCGCCCAGTTTTTATAACTAAGCTAGTCCCAATTGCCCGCATTTTGCCCATATCCCTCTATACCCATCTTACCCATGTAACTGTCTAAATGCTTTTTAAAAGACAAAATTGTACCCACCTCAACTACTGCCTTTGGCAGCTCGTTCCTCATCCTCTGAGTGAAAAAATTGCCTCTCTGGACCCTTCTGTATCTCTGCCCTCTCACCTTAAACCTATGCCCTCTAGTTTTAGACTCCCTTACCTGTTGACTATCTACCATATCTATGCCCCCTCATTATTTTATAGACTTCTATAAGATCACCCCTAAGCTGCCTACGCTCCAGGAAAAAAGTCCCAGTCTATCCAGCCTCTCCTTATAACTCAAACTATCAAGTCCTGGTAGCATCCTAGTAAATCTTTTCTGCACTCTTTCTAGTTTAATAATATCCTTTCTATAATAGGGTGACCAGAATTGCACACAGTATTCCAAGTGTGGCCTTACTAATGTCTTGTACAACTTCAATAAGATGTCCCAACTCCTGTAATCAATGTTCTGTCCAATGAAACTAAGTATGCTGAATGCATTCTTCACCATCCTGTACATCTATGACTCCACTTTCAAGGAGCTATGAACCTGTACCCCTAGATCTCTTTGTTCTATAACTCTCCCCAACGTCCTATCATTAATGGAGTAGGTGCTGTCCTGATTACAGTTGCTAGTAGTTAATAAACATTTGCTGTTAAACTCTACAAGACTTAGAACCTCTCCATGAGACCTATCAAGCTGCACATAGTATAGCTATCCCCTTCCCCACAAGGGGAAACAATCTCTCAGTACCAACTCTGTCGAAACATTTCAAGATTTTAAAGGCCGGAACCTTCCGGTCTCACAAGCCCCACTACCACTGCCAGTGAGAACGGAGAATTTGGCACTCAGCCAAGTCCCCGTTCACAGCAGCGGGACTGGAGAATCCCAGCTACAGGCAAGGTCGAAGAGTCCCGGCCAAAGACTACCAGAAGGATGTGGATGCTTTGGAGAGGGTACAGAAGAGGTTCACCAGGATGTTGCCTGGTCTGGAGGATATTAGCTATGAGGAGAGGTTGGATAAACTCGGTTTGTTCTCACTGGAACGACGGAGGTTGAGGGGTGACCTGATAGAGGTTTACAAGATTATGAGTGGCTTGGACAGAGTGGATAATCAGATGCTCTTTCCTAGGGTAGAAAAGTCAAGTACTGGGGGACATGGGTTTAAGGTGTGTGGGGAAAAGTTTAGAGGAGATGTGCGAGGCAAGTGTTTTACACAGAGGGTGGTGAATGTCTGGGACGTGCTGCCCGGGGAGGGGGTGGGAGTAGGTACGATAGCGGCATTTAAGGGGCAACTCGACGAATACATGAATAGGACGGGAATGGAAGGATACGGACTCTGTAAGTGCATACAGGTTTTAGTTTAGTTCGGGCATCATGATCAGCGCAGGCTTGGAGGGCCGAAGGGCCTGTTCCTATGCTGTAATGTTCTTTGTTGTTGTTCTTTGTTCTAAGGTCGTCCCTCAGTCTTCTTTTCTCCAGAATGTAGAGACCGGCCTGTCAATCCTTTCCTGGGTGCGTATACAATCGTTACAAGGGTGAGCTTTTTACCTTCAAACGTAACGATTTTTAAAAAAAATGCACAGACATACAATATTTATTGTGTAATTTATGCATCTCTCCACCAGAGCCTTCGAGAACTAATTTTAGATTTATCCCCAGACATATCTTTCAAGAGAGTTATAGCCTCAATAAAACAGTGCCACCACATCAAGCACTCTTTGTAATAACTTACATTCAATAACCACGAGTTTGCCTTTCTCTGCACGCAATCTTTATGGTCAGATGTTCCGTTGGTGTGCCTGGCGTGACTTAATGACACAATATGCTCAGCACTGCAACTAAACGATACACTGTTGGAAAAGAAAACTATATAAAAAAAGAACAAACATTTTCTACAGAGTAGGAAATGTTTGATTTGTACACCTTTCCCCCTTTTTTATCCCCCCTTTTTCTTACCTTTTCTCCCCCTTTGATTCCCCTTTTCCCCCTTTTTCTCAATTTTACCTCTCTCGCACCCATCTCCTCCCCCCACATCTTCATCTGTCACACTTTACCCTCTGATTTCAGCTTCTCGGCCGTTTGGCCATTCACACCTTCTATTCTCTCTATGGGCTGCCATTAGCTGTCTTTTCCCCTTGTTTTTCTGGCTATGACTCATCTTCCATTCCCTCACCCTGCAGTATAAATATCTCCCACTTTCTCTGCCGTTTAGCTTTGACAAAGGGTCATCTGGACTCGAAACGTCAGCTCTTTTCTCTCCTTACAGATGCTGCCAGACCTGCTGAGATTTTCCAGCATTTTCTCCTTTGGTTTCAGATTCCAGCATCCGCAGTAACTTGCTTTTATTTAACAACAGTGCCTCTTTTAACGGGTGAAGATTTGGGTTACATTGGCGATGGAATCCTGGTGGAACGCTATTTTCGCTCATTGCTAAGTTTCTGTGTACCCTTGGATTGTAAGACTGCAGTCCTGGACTTGCAGTCACGGGCATTCAGTCTTGGATCTTCAGGTAAGCGTTCTCCAAGGCGGCCTTCACGACACACGACAGCGCAGAGTCGCTGAGCAGAAACTGATAGCCAAGTTCCGCACACATGAGGACGGCCTAAACTGGGATGTTGGATTTATGTCACATTATCAGTAACCCCCACAGCTTGCCTCTTGGACTTGCAGAATTTCACTAGCTGTTCTGTCTGGAGACAATACACATCTCTTTAACCTGTGTTGAATGCTCCCTCCACCCACATTGTCTGTACATTTAAGACCTGGCTGGCTGTAGAGATTTGCATTCTAATCAGTATTCTGTAATTTGATTTCTGTGTCTGTTTGCACTGTTTGAGAACAGATATCCACTCCATCTGACGAAGGAGCTGTGCTCCGAAAGCTTATGGTATTTGCTACCAAATAAACCTGTTGGACTTTAACCTGGTGTTGTGAGACTTCTTACTGTGCTTACCCCAGTCCAACGCCGGCATCTCCACATCATGGCTACTCTTGGATTGACAGCTTGATAAACTCAACAGAAAATGGCTGGAAAATCTCAACAGGTCTGACAGCATCTGTGGGGAGAGAATAGAGCCAACGTTTCAAGGCAGGATAGTCATCCAGACTCAAAACATTAGCTCTAATCTCTCTCCACGAACGCTGTCAGACCAGCTGAGATTTTATGTCTTGTTTAAGATTCCAGCATCCGCAGTAATTTGCTTTTCGCTTGATAAACCAGTCGCATAATGTTTAAAAATTCATTCATGGGACATGGGCGTCACTGGCTGGGCCAGCATTTATTTCCCATCCCTAGTTGCCCTTGGAGGGCAGTTGAGATTCAACCACGTGATCTGTCCCATTTCATTTCTTTGCTGAGACTTTTTAGCGATTGATACAACTGAGTGTCTCACTCGGCCATTTCAGAGGGCAGTTGAGAGTCAACCACATTGCTGTGGCTCTGGACTCACATGTAGGCCAGACCGGGGTAAGGACGGCAGATTTCCTTCCCTAAAGGACATTAGTGAGCCAGATGGGTTTTTCCGACAATGGTTTCATGGTCATCAGCAGATTCTTAATTCCAGATATTTTTTTATTGAATTCAAATTCTACCATCTGCCGAGGTGGGATTCGAACCCAGGTCCCCAGAACATTAGCTGAGTTTCTGGATTAATAGCCTAGTGATAATACCACTAGGCCGTTGCCCTCCCCATTATATCACACTTTTCATGATCTCAGGATGTTTCAAAGCATTTTATAGCAAATGAAACTCTTTTTGAAGCGTAGTTACTGTTGTGATGTATCTACGGGGCAGTCAATTTGCACACAGCAAGTCCCTATGAACACCAATGTGACAGGGACCAGATAATTCATCCCTTTGTGGTGTTGGCTGAGGGGAAGATATTGATTGTGACACCAGTGATGTGCTTCCATGGGAATTGAACCATGGGATCTTCACCATCTACCCTAAAAGACAGATAGGGCCTGGACTTGTTTCCACTGGAGTTTAGAAGAGTGAGGGGCTGACCTCATTAGGCAGGCAGTGGCGTAGTTGGACTAGTAATTCAGTGACCCAGGATAATGTCCTGAGGATCTGAGTTCAAATCCTGTCATGGCAGATGGTGATACTTGAATCCAATTAACAGAAATCTGGAATTAAGAATCTACTGATGACCATGAAACCATTGTCAATTGTCGTAAAAACCCATCTGGTTCACTAATGTCCTTTAGGGAAGGAAATCTGCCGTCCTTACTTGGTCTGGCCTACATGTGACTCCAGAGCCACAGCAATGTGGTTGACTCTCAACTACCCTCTGAAATAGCCTAGCTCAATTTAGGGGCAATTAAGGATGGATGGCAAATGCTGGCCTGGCCAGTGTTGCCCGAATAGTGATTGAATAAAAAGAAATATAAGATCTAGCATGATGGCACAGTGGTTAGCACTGCTGCCTCACAGTGCCAGGGACCTGGGTTCGATTCCCGGCTTGGGTCACTGTATGTGGTGGAGTCTGCACGTTCTCCCCGTGTCTGCGTGGGTTTCCTCCGGGTGCTCCGGTTTCCTCCCACAGTCCAAAGATGTGCGGGTTTGGTTGATTGGCCGTGCTAAATTGCCCCTTAGTGTCCCGGGATGCGTAGGTTAGGGGGATTAGTAGGGCAAATATGTGGGGTCACGGGGATAGGGCCTGGATGGGATTGTTGTTGGTGCAGGCTTGATGGGCTGAATGGCCTCCTTCTGCACTGTAATGTTTCTATGAAGTCAGTGTTTCTGGATAGTCTCAAAATGGTGGACGTAGAAAGGGTGCTTCCTCTTGCTCCAGAACTAGAGGGTACAGTTTTAAAATTAGGGGCCACCTTTTTAGGGTAGAGATGAGGAAAATCTTTTTCTCTCAGAAGCTTGTGCATCTTTGGAACTCTCTGCCTCAGAAGACGGTGGAGGCAGAGGTCACTGGATATTTTGAAGGCGGAGGTAGATAGATTCTTGTCAGACAAGGTTTATCCGGGGTGTAGAATGTAGAATCCAAAACACAAGCCGAATAGCCATGGTGTCTTGTGGTGATTGTCCCTTTAAGGGCAACATGACAGAAGGGTAAGGGTCACCTGGCTTGGATGACCAACTGAGATTCAGCCCAGGGGGTGCAGCCCTCCTAGGGAAGAGACATGTAGGGAACTAGATATAGCCATCTGTCTGCTGTACAGTTTTTCTTATTAGGGCGGTACGGTGGCACAGTGGGGTGGCACTGCTGCCTCACGGTGCCAGGGACCCTGGTTTGGTTCCAAGCTTGGATCACTGTCTGTGTGGGGTTTGCATGTTCTCCCCATGTCTGCGTGGGTTTCCTCCGGGTGCTCTATCAAAGCATACAGATGTGCGGTTAGGTTAATTGGCCATGCTAAGTTGCCCCTTAGGCCGGACATTTACCGTCACGCCCACCACGGGAATCGGAACGGGCGAGGGAGCGGACCTAGGAACAACCTCAGGCTAAAGGGACGATCCTTTGAAACGGAGATGAGGAGGAATTTCTTCAGCCGGAGGGTGGTGAATCTGTGGAACTCTTTGCCACAGAAGGCTGTGGAGGCCGGGTCATTGAGTGTCTTTAAGACAGCGATAGATAGGTTCTTGATTAATAAGGGGATCAGGGGTTATGGGGAAAAGGGGGATGAGAAAAATATCAGCCATGATTGAATGGCGGAGCAGACTTGATGGGCCAAATGGCCTCCTTCTGCCCTGTAGGGATTCGATGATACTATGAGTATGGGCGGCATGGTGGAACAGTGGTCAGCACTGCTGCCTCACAGCGCCAGGGACCGGGGTTCGATTCCCGGCTTGGGTCACTGTCTGTGTGGAGTCTACACGTCCTCTCCATGTCTGTGTGGGTTTCCTCCGGGTACCCCGGTTTCCTCCCACACTCCAAAGACGTGCGGGTGAGGTGGATTGGCCATGTTAAATTGCTTCTTAGTGTCAAGGGGACTAGCTAGGGTAAATGCATGGGGTTATGGTAATAGGGGCTGGGTGGGATTGTGGTTGGTGCAGACTCGATGGGCCAAATGGCCTCCTTCTGCACTGTAGGGATTCTATGATACTATGAGTAAATCCTACAGTGTTTCTAATGAAGTCTGTGGAAGTGCATCCTGACAATAATGGAACAGGCTCAAAGGGCTGAATGGAAGGAATGAATCTATGATTACAGTTACCATTCACAGTTGCACCCTATCCTGCCCAGGTCCCCAGAGAGTGTGCAAAAATTTGGTCAAATTCTCCCCTCAGTAATCCAGGCTGATAGATAGCCAACCGATAGCTGCCCGAGCTAAGATCAGCTAACACTGTATACCCATCACTCTATGCACACTGAGCTGCTGGTCTGGAAAATCCTCGATCATAAAATTCTCATCCAACCTCACTTCACCCTGCCTCTGCAACCATTCCTAACCCTACAATGGGGCGGCATGGTGGCACAGTGATTAGCACTGCTGCCTCATAGCTCCAGGGACCGGGATTCGATTCCTGGCTTGGGTCACCATCTGTGCGGAGTTTGCACACTCTCCCCGCGTCTGCGTGGGTTTCCTCCGGGTGCTCCGGTTTCCTCCCACAATCCAAAGATGTGCAGGTTAGGTGGAATGGCCATGTTAATTTGCCCTTAGTGTCCAAAGATGTGCAGGTTAGGTGGATTGGCCATGTTAATTTGCCCTTAGTGTCCAAAGATGTGTAGGTTAGGTGGAATGGCCATGCTAAATAAGTGGGGTTATGGGGATAGGGCAGGGGAGAGGGCCTGGGCTCTGTCAGAGAGTTGGTGCAGACTTGATGGACCGAATGGCCTCTTCTGCACTGTAGGGATTCTATGATACAATTCTTTGAGATCTGTGCACTCCTTCAATCCTGACCCCGATTTTAATTGCTTCACCTTTTGGGCCTGTGTTATGACCTCTCTAACCTCTGGAATTCCCTCCCTACACCTCTCCCGCCCACCCCCCACTTTCTACCCCCTCCTTTGGGTTGCTGCCTAAACCTGTTGACCAAGCATTTGTCCACGGGTTTAAATATATCTGTCCGTGGCTCACCGTTAAGTTTATTTTGATGGTGTTGCTGTGAAATAATTTGGGATGTTTTACTGTGTTAAGGGCGCCACGCAAATGCAATTTGCTGTTGCTGCAGTCGCCGTGGTAATATTGTCCAATACACTCCTGTCACTTGGCAGAGATATCACCCAATATATTCTCAGACCAATCGCATTTAGCAAGCACCATAAGTGTTCAGTTCCAAAGTGAATCTCCTTTTAGACCTATATTGTTTCAGGTCATTTATTTTCAGAGTTTGCCAGCCAGAGTACATTTAATAAAAAATGCCGTGAATTAAAATATTAATTATGTCCCGGGTGGCTCACTCTTATTGATATTTTCGATGCGGCCAGCAGCAGGTTTTGTTTTCTCCAGTACAGTCGACAAGAGGGATATTGCGAAGCTTTTTTCTTTACATTGGATGTCATCTGTTGCCAAAAATCGCAAGATGTCTGGTAGCCAATGAGGATTAACAAGAAACACACTCAATAATCTCTGTAAATAGCGGACTCTCACCACAGCGAAAATAGAAAGACTTGCATTTATGTAGCACCTTTTGTGACCTCCCAATGCCATTGTGGCGCAGTTGGTCGCATGCTTTTGATGTTTAAAGCTTATTTATTAGTGTCACAAGTAAGGCTTACATTAACACTGCAATTATGTTACTGTGAAAATCCCCTAGTCGCCACACTCCGGTGCCTGTTCGGGTTACACTGAGGGAGAGTTTAGCACAGCCAATGCGCCCTAACCAGCACGTCTTTCGGACTGTGGGAGGAAACCGGAACACCCGGAGGAAACCCACGCAGACACGGGGAAGATGTGCAGAATCCATACACACAGTGACTCAAGCCGGGAATCGAACCCAGGTCCCTGGCGCTGTGAGGCAGCTGTGCTAACCGCTGTGCCACCGTGCTGCCCCCTTGTTCTAGACTGCCCCCATCAGAGGAGATGGTTTCTTCAGCCTATCTAACCCACCTATTCCCTTGGTGCATTTCTAACAACCCTGAATCCCCTTTATTGATTTTGATTTGATTTGAATTATTATTGTCACATGTATTGGGATACAGTGAAAAGTATTGTTTCTTGCGTGCTATACAGACAAAGCATACTGTTCATAGAGAAGGAAAGGAGAGAGTGCAGAATGTAGTGTTGCAGTCATAGCTAGGGTGTAGAGAAAGATCAGCTTAATATAAGGTGGGACCATTCAAAAGTCTGATGGCAGCAGGGAAGAAACTGTTCTTGAGTAGGTTGGTACGTGACCTCAGACTTTTGTATCATTTTCCCGACGGAAGAAGGTGGAAGAGAGAATGTCCGGGGTGTGTGGGGTCCTTGATTATGCTGGCTGCTTTTCTGAGGCAGCGGGAAGTGTAGACAGAGTCAATGGATGGGAGGCTGGTTTCCGTGATGGATTGGGTTACATTCACAACCCTTTGTAGTTTCTTGCGGTCTTGGGCAGAGCAGGAGCCCATACCAAGCTGTGATACAACCAGAAAGAATGCTTTCTATGGTACATCTGTAAAAGTTGGTGAGAGTCGTGGTGGACATGCCAAATTTCCTTAGTCTTCTGAGAAAGTAGAGGCGTTGGTGGGGCTTTCTTAACTATAGTGTCGGTGTGGGGGGGAAGGAATATTGCAAGGAATGTATCTCGTTCCTTCTTGAGAGGCATAGAAAGTTCCAATAGACAACCGAGGGGCATGAGAATAAACACTAGGTTAGAACATTGTGTTCCAACACCACCCACTGAGTTACACAACCTGTTCACCAAAACCCGTAATCTTGATTCACAATTTTCTGCTGGAATTCTCTATATTCAAATAACTTGCTTAATTGAATAGGTTATTTGCATAAGCCACTAATATGCATACAAATGTGCCTTCGCCCCAGATACTGATTTAGTTTCCTTTTTTTGCGTGACTTTTGTACTCATCAAGATGAATCATCTCGACATTGGGACATGCAACCCCTCTATTTTAGCCTCTGATCTGTCTCTCCCGGGGGGGGGGGCAGGGGGGGAGGGGATAAAATATTACGCCAAAAAGCAAAATACTGCGGGCGCTGGAATCTGAAACAAAAACAGAAAATTGCTGGAAAATCCCAGCAGGTCTGGCAGCATCTGTGGAGAGAGAATAGATCCAACGTTTCGAGTCTGGATAACCCTTCGTCAGAGCTAAAAGAAAAGAAAAGCAGAAGAGATTTCTACTGTAGGGTGGAGGGGCTGCAATTGGACAAAGGGAATGTAAATGAGGATGATGAATGGTGTGGAGATGCCGGCATAGGACTCGGGTGGGCACAGTAAGAAGCCTCACAACACCAGGTTAAAGTCCAACAGGTTTATTTGGAAGCACGAGCTTTCGGAGCGCAGCTCCTTCCTCTCTCTCCACTCACCTGATGAAGGAGCGGCGCTCCGAAAGCTCGTGCTTCCCAATAAACCTGTTGGACTTTAACCTGATGTTGTGAGACTTCTTACTGTGCCCTAGATGAAGAAAGGTGCTCAAAGTGTCCATTAAGTGATCATAATGTGTGAATGGCAGAACAGAGGTACAGATAGTTAAGGGACTGCCTGCGGAATGCGGCAGTTGCCCTGAAAGGCGAGGGTTTCTGGGGGGCGTCCCACTTCAGCGCACCTCCCTGCTCTCCTATCCACATGTCCGTCCTTAGCCTCTTGCAATGTTCTAGCGAACCCCAACGCAAACTGGAGGAATGGCATCTCACCTTCCGATCTTTCCGGCACTTTACAATCACCCGAGGCCAGAATCGAACCCGGGTCCCTGGCGCTGTGAAGCAGCAGTGCTAACCACTGCGCCACTGTGCCGTGACTTGCTAGGCCCTTTCAGAGGGCAGTCAACCACATTACTGTGGCTCTGGAGTCACATGTAGGCCAGACCAGGTAAGGACAGCAGATTTCCTTCCCTAAAGGATGTTAGATGGGTTTTTACAACAATCCACAATGGTTTCATGGTCGTCATTTTAATTCCAGATTCTTATTGAATTCAAATTTCAGCATCTGCCTTGATGGGATTTGAACCCGGGTCCCCAGAACATTACCCCGGGTTACTAGCCCAGCGACAATACCACTATGCCATCGCCATTGTCATGGAGGGAGCCCAGCAGCCATGTTGTGCACAGCAAACTCCCACAAGCAGCAATACGATAATGACCAGGGAATGGTTCCAGGGATGAGAAACGTCAGCGATGAGGATAGCTTGGGACTGTTCTCCTTGGAGAGGGAGAGGGCTGAGAGGAGATTTGATAGAGATGTTTAAAATCAGTATCAGCAGCGGAGTGGCGGCCAAGATTTCATGCTCAAGTCTTTGGGATAGGACTTAAACGCACAACCTCTGACTCAGAGGCAAGAGCACGACCTACTGAGCCAACACCTGCTTAATATACCGTGTTTCCTATTCTCCTGCCAGCCATCACATATGTCACCTGAGTGAGGATTAGCTTTGAGATAAGAGCAGTCTGTTCTGTAAGACCATATCCAGTAACCACCCGTTGGGACTCCTTCAACTCATTTCCTGTTTACAGATTTATTCTCCACTTTCATGGACAATAATAAACATCCCCACTGCTCCGCCAGCCTGCAATCTGGGGAGGGGCAGTGCTGTAGTGATACGATTGCTGGACACCAGAGTCCCGGGGTAATACTCCAGGGGCTTGGGTTTGAGTCTCACCAAGGCAGATGGTGAAATTTTCAATATTTGAATTAAATAAAAATCTGGTCTGGTGACGACCGTTGTCGATTGTCGGAAAAACCCATCTGGTTCACTAGTGTCCTTTAGGGAAGGTAATCTGCCGTCCTTACCCAGTCTGCCTACACATGATTCCAGAGCCATAGCAATGTGGTTGACTCTTAAATCATTGTCATAGAATCCCCTCAGCCATTCATCCCATTGAGTGTACACTGATTCTCCGACAGAGCATCTTACCCAGGCCATATCCTTGTAATGCTACGTATTTACCCCACTAATCCCCATAACCTACATGTCTTGGGACACTAAGGGACAATTTAGCATGGCCACCCACCTATCCTGCACATCTTTGGACTGTAGGAGGACTTTTGATTTTGATTTCATATGATTTGATTTATTATTGTCACATGTATTAGTATACAGTGAAAAGTATTGTTTCTTGCGTGCTATACAGACAAAGCATACCGTTCATAGAGAAGGAAAGGAGAGGGTGCAGAATGTAGTGTTACAATCATAGCTAGGGTGTGGAGAAATATCAACATAATGCGAGGTAGGTCCATTCAAAAGTCTGACAGCAGCAGGGAAGAAGCTGTTCTTGAGTCAGTTGATACATGTTCTCAGACTTTTGTGTCTTTTTCCCGATGGAAGAAGATGGAAGAGAGAATGCCCGGGGTGCGTGGGGTCCTTGATGGATCACTTGTGTCCTTTAGGGAAGGAAATCTGCTGTCTTCCCTCCTGTGTACTTCCCTCCTGTATACTTCCATCCTGTCTAATGCAGGAGGGAGGGAAGTATACAGTAAATGGTAGAATCCTTAGAAGCATTGACATACAGAGGGATCACAACGTAGAGGCCACGCAGTTCCCTGAAAGTGGCAATGCAGCACAACAATAAGATTGTCAAGAAGGCGTATGGCATGTTTGGACTAACTTGGTTTGTTTTCCCTTGAACGTCAGAGGCTGAGGGGCGACCTAATAGAAATTATGAGGGGCATGGATAGGATGGGTAGTCGGAGTCTTTTTCCCAGGGCACAAATGTCAATTAATAGGTTCAAGATAAAATGGGAAAAACTTAAAGGAAATGTGAGGTGGTAAGTGCCTGGAATGCGCTGCCAGAGGAGGTGGGAGAAGCAGATACAATAGCAACGTTTAAGAGGCAACTTGACAGGTACATGTCTATTACTATTGTTGTTGCAATAGTAATCCTGCTCGGTACGAGAGGAACCGCAGGCTCAGACATTTGGTATATGTGTTTGGCTGAAGAGCAAATGGTGCAAAGCTACCATCTGTGAGATTATGACTGAACCCCCCCAAAGTCAGAATCCCGCCTAAAAATTGCCCTTGAACTGAGTGGCTCACTCGGCCATTTCAGAGGGCAGTTGAGAGTCAACCACATTGCTGTGGCTCTGGAGTCAGGCCAGACCGGGTAAGGACGGCAGATTTCCTTCCCTAAAGGACATTAGTGAACCAGATGGATTTTTCCGACAATCGACAATGGTTTCATGGTAGATTCTTAATTCCAGATGTGCTTAATTGAATGTCAGTTGTGGGTGGGATCTGGCTATGTGCAAATTGACAGGGTGGCATGGTGGCACAGTGAGGGTGGCACAGTGGTTAGCACTGCTGCCTCACAGCGCCAGGGACCCGGGTTCAATTCCGGCCTCGGGTCACTGTCTGTGCGGAGTTTGCACATTCTCCCCGTGTCTGCGTGGGTTTCCTCCGTGTGCTCCGATTACCTCCCATACTCCAAAGGTGTGCGGGTTAGTTGGATTGGCTGTGCTAAATTGACCCTTAGTGTCAGGGGATTAGCAGGGTAAATATGTGGGGTGACAGGGATAGAGTCTGGGTGGGATTGTTGTTGGTCTGGACTCGATGGGACGAATGGCCTCCTTCTGCATTGTAGGGATTCTAGGATTCTATGACAGCCATTGCTTCCCTACATTACCACATTACTTCAAAAGTACCTCACCAGTTGCAAAGCAACTTTGGAACATGAACAGTACTATAACTGCAACTTAATTTCCCTATTTCTGATATCTGATGCTAAATTGACGCTCTAGACTTTTTAGTTTAAAGTTTATTTATTAGTGTCGCAAGTCGGCTGACATTAACACTGCAATGAAGTTACTGTGAAAATCCCCTAGTCGCCACACTCCGGCGCCTGTTCAGATACACTGAGGGAGATTTTAGCACGGCCAATGCACCCTAACCAGCACGTCTTTCGGACTTTGGGAGGAAACCGGAGCACCCGGAGGAAACCCACGCAGACACGGGGAGAACGTGCAAACTCCACACTGATAGTGACCCAAGCTGGGAATGAAACCCGGGTCCCTGGTGCTGTGAGGCAGCAGTGCCGACCACTGTGCCGCCCTTTCTTAAAGTTAAAAGTCAAATTAAAGTTTATTTATTAGTCACAAGTAAGGCTTACATTAATACTGCAATGAAATTACTGTGAAATTCCCCTAGTCGCCACACTCCGGCGCCTGTTCGGGTCAATGCACCCTAACCAGCATGTCTTTCGGAGTGTGGGAGGAAACCAGAGCACCCGGAGGAAACCCACGCAGACACGGGGAGAACGTGCAGACTCCACACAGACAGTGACTCAAGGCCGGAATTGAATCCGGGCCCCTGGTGCTGTGAGGCAGCAGTGCTAACCACTGTGCCACCCTGCCAGATGGTGACGTATAATGTTAAATTGATGCTGTAGACTTTTTAGTTTAAAGTTTATTTATTAGTGTCGCAAGTAGGCTTACATTAACACTGCAATGAAGTTACTGTGAAAATCCCCTAGTCGCCACACTCCGGCGCCTGTTTGGGTAACACTGAGGGAGAATTTAGCACGGCCATTGCACCCTAACCAGTACCTCTTTCGGACTGTGGGAGGAAACCGGAGCAACCAGAGGAAACCCACGCAGACACGGGGAGAACGTGCAAACTCCGCACAGACAGTGACCCAAGCCGGGAATCGAACCCGGGTCCCTGGCGCTGTGGGGTGGCAGTTCTAACCGCGGTGCCACCGTGCTAGATGGCGATGTCTAATGTTAAACTGACGCTGAAGGCTTTTTAGACTTTTTGTTGAAAGTTATTCGCGAGATTGCTGTGCAGCATCTGGTGTGCTCTGTCTGTTACCTTTTCAACAGGTTGCTGGTGTCGTGTCAGAAATTAGGTGTGAAAGCGTTCAGCAAAGCAGAGCCATCTGTAGTGCTAATGTGCACAGGGGTAAGGCTCCAGTGAGCAGGGCGACAGCTAATATGGAAATGAACCCAAGACACCAATTAAGAAGTGTTTCGTAAGTTAAAGGAAAGGAGAGCATTCAGGGAGCAGTGTCTTAACACGTCAGATAATTAAACTATAGATAACCATAGTTTATAAATGAAATAATGTAAGCCTAATCAAGGAAACATTGTAAACTCGGCTGTGCGTAGAATTTCTGAGAAACAGCAAAAGGTTAAACTCGGAGGACAGGTTGAATAGATATTCAGGTCTTTATTGCCTTGTGACGTAAGCAAGCAGGTGACTTTTTTTTCTCATTTGCCTTGGTTGTGTTTAGAAGGTTAAAAAGGAACCAATTTGAGGTCTTTAGAACGCTGAAGAGATTCAATAGGGCGGATAGAACAGGAAGTAGTTGATGCCAAAGCATTGAATGTATTCAAGAGGCAGCTGCAAATAGCACTTGGGGCGAATGGGATCAAAGGTTATGGGGAGAAAGCAGGATTAGGCTATTGAGTTGGATGATCAGCCATGATCGTGATGAATGGTGGAGCAGGCTCGAAGGGCCGAATGGCCTCCTCCTGCTCCTATCTTCTATGTTTCTGTAGTGTCAAAATATTTTCTGTTGTGGACCAAGTGACGTGATCTTAAAAATCAGAAACAGACCATTTTTTGATTTGATTTGATTTGATTTATTATTGTCACACGTATTGGGATACAGTGAAAAGTATTGTTTCTTGCGCGTTACACAGACAAAGCATACCATTCATAGAGTACATAGGGGAGAAGGAAAGGTGAGGGTGCAGAATGTAGTGTTACAGTCATAGCAAGGGTGTAGAAAGAGATCAGCTTAATATAAGGTGTGACGACTAGGGAATTTTCACAGTAACTTCATTGCAGTGTTAATGTAAGCCTACTTGCGACACTAATAAATAAATTTTGAAACTTTATTTTTTTTTGTAATTTAATTCAAATCCCATCATCTGCCATGACAGGATTCGAACCCAGGTCCCCAGAACATTCTATGAGTTTCTAGATTAATAATCTAGCGATAATACCACTAGACCATCACCTCTCCAAGTGCCCATAGAACATTCCAAAGTGTTAACATTCTCATTAGATAAGTATATTGTTCAGGGTTTCAGAACCAAAGGTAGTGACTGGATTTCAGACACAAATCGACCTTATTCTAACTGAATGATGGAATAGTCTCAATAGTTTATTGTAGGACTCTTTTGACAAAGTGACTCACCCAGAGTTTGACTTGATTAACCTATGTTAGACTACAAGTCATATAATCATAGAATCCCTACAGTGCAGACGAGGCCATTCAGCCCATCGCGTCTGCACTGACTCTCCTTCAAAGCATCTTACTCAGGCCCCCTATCCCAGTAATCCCACATTTCCCATGGCTAATCCATCTGACCTATACATCTTGAGACACTAAGGAACACTTTAGCATGGCCAATCCACCTAACCTGGACTGTGGGTGGAAACCGGAGCACCCGCAAGAAACCCATGCAAACAAGGGGAGAATGTGCAAATTCCACACAGTCACCCAAGTCGGGAATTGAACCCGGGTCTCCGGAGCTGTGAGGCAGCAGTGCTAACTACTGTGCCACCGTGTCATGCATTAAGTCCCCATTGAGTTTTAATGAGCCTCTCTGTCTCATAAAATGCGAAACATTTATCACATGCTCATGGCAATCCAAGATGTTTTGCAGTCAATCGATTAGTTCTGAAGTAAATCATAGAATCCCTACAGTGCAGAAGGAGGCCATTCAGCCCATCACATCTGCACCAAGCATAATCCCAACCAGGCACTTTCCCCATAACCTCACACATTTAACCTTCTAATCCCCTGATGCTAAGGGGCAATTTATCATGGCCAATCAACCTAACCCGCACATCTTTGGAGTGTGGGAGGAAACTGGAGCACCCAGAGGAAACCCACGCAGACACGGGCAGGATGTGCAGACTCCACACAGACAGTAACCCAAGCCGGGAATCGAACCCGGGTCCCTGGAACTGTGAGGCAGCAGTGCTAACCACTGTGCCACCGTGCCACCCGTACTTGCTGCCATACTTGTGATGTAGGCAAATGCATCAGCCAGCCTGAGTGAAGCATTGCCTGCGAATACCCCTGCCAGCGGGTCCACGCAGGATCTGAGTGCTCATCTGGGTACCGCATCCAGGCCAGTCACATTACGTCAACTTTCCAGAAGGCTGATCTGACGTCTGCGATGGTGACTTCAGCTACCGGTTCGACCGAGGCTCTCAGGGTGGAAGGCGTGCTGTCGCTGACCTCTTGCTCAAATGAGCATAGAATGCGTTGAGCTCATTGAGGGCAGGGAGGGGGTGCATTGTTGCTGACGATTCTACTCACCTTCACCTTGTAGCCTGTTACGTCTTGCAGACCTTGCCATAATTGGCGGGTGTTGGTTTGGTATATTTGATGATTCTGCTCTGTAGGTCCTATCTGGATTTCTTGCATAGGTCAGGGTCACCTAACTTGAATGACTCAGCCCTGGACTTCTAGTTGGCAGTGATATTCCTGTTCATCCATGGTTTCCGGTTGGAAAACACTCGGATTAGCTTTTTTGACACAGTCTTCTATGCACTTACTATTTGATTTGATTTGATTTGATATATTATTGTCACATGTATTAACATGCAGTGAGAAGTATTGCTTCTTGTGTGCTTTCCGGACAAAGCATACCGTTCATAGAGAAGGAAAGGAGAAGGCGCAAAATGTATTGTTACAATCATGGCTAGGGTGTAGAGAAAGATCAACTTAATGCAAGGTAGGTCCATTTAGAAGTCTGATGGCAACAGGGAAGAAGCTGTTCTTGAGTCGGTTGGTACGTGACCTCAGACTTTTGTATCTTTTTCCCGATGGAGGAAGGTGGAAGAGAGAATGTCCGGGGTGCGTGGGGTCTTTAATTATGCTGGCTGCTTTTCCAAACCATTGGGAAGTGTAGACAGAGTCAATGGATGGGAGGCTGGTTTGAGTAATGGACTGGGCTTCGTTCATGATCCTTTGTAGTTTCTTGCGGTCTTGGTCAGAGCAGGAGCCGTAGCAAGCTGTGATACATCCAGCAAGGATGCTTTCTTTGGTGCATCTGTAAAAGTTGGTGAGAGTCAAAGTGGACATGCCAAATTTCCTTAATCTTCTGAGAAAGTAGAGGTGTTGGTGGGCTTTCTTTGCTGTAGTGTCGGCGTGGATGGACCAGGACAGGTTGTTGGTGATCTGGACACCTAAAAGCTTGAAGCTCTCGACCCTTTCTACGTCGTCCCCGTTGATGTAGACAGGGGCATGTCCTCCTCTATGCTTCCTGAAGTCGATGACTATCTCCTTCATCTTGTTGACATTGAGGGAGAGATTATTGTTGCCGCACCAGTTCACCAAATTCTCTGGCCGGAATTCTCCCATCTCGCCCGCTATTTAAATTTTAGCGGGCGGGTTGCGGACAATGTGAAACCCTATTGAGAGTCGGGAGGGAATTTCCGGCGTTTAGACCAGCGCGGCCCAAGAATTCCGCCCTCTATCCCTTTCCTGAACTCCGTCTCACCATTGTTTGAGATCCGACCCACTACGGTGGTGTCATTGGACACTTGAAAATCGAGTCAGAGGAGAATTTGGCCACACATTTGCGAATGAAGTCTATTACTATGGCGGCATACCCATTTAGGTTGGTCGCAGAATTCTTGAATGTTTACCAGTCCACCGACTCGCAGTCCTCTTGACTGAGGGATGGAGGCTGGTCAGGTCACTGGGGGAAGTCCTTTCTCTCCTGGCAATGGTGGCTTGGAATCCTTTACAAGCATCATCCAGAAAGTGTCAGTGAGGGAGGCGGGTGGGGTAGCTGTTGGAGAGAGGGAGAATGTGGGTTAGATATGCTAACAATGCATCTCAGGTAGCTAAGTAAGCACGTGCCATGCTCTCCTGCTGTAATCATTAGTGGCAAAAATTAAAAGTAACCCAGTGGAACCGGCTGGTACCTTCATTCTCAATATCCCCTGCTGCATTATTTCTGAATCCAATGAGTTTGATCTAATCATTTTCTGCTAATTTTGTTTTTATTTTCTAAGAAAAATCAGAAGATCGAGTTCTTCTGGTGAATCCAACAAATGCATGTTCAACTAGGACACCAGTGCCCAGAGAAAATGGTTATTGGCACACACACACACACACACACACAAAACAGATAAACTACAGTGAGTCGTGACTAGCTGAAATATTTTGCATGCAGGGGAACCGAATGCAGCATTCGTTAAGGCGATTTAATAGTGTAAATACAGCGAAGGCAGAGTGGGGGAAGGGGGTTTGAGGGTGGGTGGATTTCCCCCTCCCCACGCCGCCCCCTTTAACAAGGAGAATAAAATCGCCTGTGAACTGGATGTTGGAATCTGCGCCTGGGTTTACTGGTATCGAAAGCAAGGGTCTGAGGCCACGACACATACATACACACAAACCAGAAGCATATAAATAACCTCAGACCACCCTTAAGTAAAAGGCGAGGATTTAATTATCGCCGGCAAAATGAGTTGCAAGCAGCATCGCTGCTTCTATATTAAGACCGTCCTCATGTTTCTGAGCACGTTTCTGTAACGCGGAGTCTACTTCTGGGGAGGGAGGGAGGGAGGTGGGGTGGCTTGGCTGGCTGGCTGGAGGTTTCAGCACCCTGGCTAGTTCCCTGGTTGATGGGCACAGCGTAATTCCCCGCAAAGGAAACCTCTCTCTCTCTCTCTCTTTCTCCTCGGTTTGGGCTGCAGGAGGTGGTGGGGAGAATAGCAAGCTGGGTCTTTTTTTGTGCATCAGTGTCGATTAATTTTCTGTGTGTGTGTGTGTGTCTCCCTATCCCCCCTTCTTGTTTATCCAGTTGGTGCCTCTGTATGTGTGTGTGTGTATGTGTGTAAATGCTACATCCAGTGCTGAGATTTATTTTGGGGGCTTTTTTTTTTGGTGAACATCTCAGCTCCGCTGCTGATGACGGCAGCATTTATATTTCGCTCCTTGTTCCAGAGCAGGAGAGGCAGCAGTCCTGGTGGAAGGCAAACCTACTAAAGGAGATACAGAGAGAGAGAGAGAGACTGCTCCACCGAGGCAGACTGACTCCCGTGCAAGAGCAAGGAGAAACCCCCCTCAACCCTCCCTTTCCTCCCCCACCCCCTGGCCATCACTCTCACCAGACAAGGAATGGGAGCCTCGCTGGCCATCCAGGATGTGTGACTTGCAAAAGGTAACGATACAATTTCTCAACCATCAATCCTTTACACACAGAGAGAGAATGAAATAAATAAGCCTGCCATCCTTTCCTACCTTCCTCTCTAGGCTAGAATGCATCGCTTGTAAAAAAAAAAGCTAAATAGACATTATATGAATGTCCGACTTGTGAGTTAGTGTAAATTGCCACAAGGAAGTGATTTCAGAGGGGACAGTGTGTGTGTGTGAGAGAGAGAGGGGGGGACTTTGTACTTTGAGATTGGAAGGTGTAGTCTATTGCTTTGCCATTGATGTGTTAGATTTCAATGCACTGTGCGTGTCTCTGCGTGTGTTTGTGTATGTGTTGTGTGTGTTTGTGTGTGTTTTCATAATACAACCGCACAAGAACAGGTCAAATCATGAAGGCCTGGAAACTTTAAAAGCAGCCAGGCAGATAATACAGATTTGAATGTGCCAGCAGTATTACGACTGACCACAGAGAGAGAGGGAGACGCTTGTAGCGTGTCTGGATTCTGCTGTAACCATGCAATCTCTTAAAGCTTTGAATTACAGACCTGCCTCTTGATTTTTAGGATTTCAGCCTCGGTTTATGCAATCTGTAAACGTGAATTCATAAATATTTAGGGAGGAGGGACAAAGAAACAGTTTCTGCTTGGCTGAGATACTTAATTTTTTAAATCAGGGTTAATTCTGATGGTTGGAGTGTTTCAACTTAATCTTGAGTCGACGAGGCCTAGTATACAGATTTACAAAGCCAGTACAACATCAATTTGCTGATAATCCCACACGGGTTAAAGATGGTTAGGAATAATCTCACCTCTCCTGGAATGTGTGAGCCAAGCACTCTTTCCGCACCCCCCCCCCCCCCCCCCCCCCCAGCTTCCTGGGGACTGGGGAAGCGTGAGGCCATGCGGGGGAAGCCCACCCCGGGGAACTCTCGGCTTGCAATTTCCATCTGATACGGAGTGACCCCGGGTTAATCGTGCACGAAATGTTCGTTATCTTGCGAACGTTCGCGCTGGCTCGCCACAGCTCGACTGAACCAAACCATTCTAATCAGCAGGGACCTGCAGGAGGACAGGAGTTCATCTGCTGGCGGTATCTGATATTGTTAAACGTAAACTTCAGTCTGTTATGTACCAGGTCAGACTCTCCTACTCTCCCTTCCTTGTCTTTCCTCTCTCTCTTTCTTGCTCTTTTTCTCTTTCCTGCCCCTTCTCTCTTTCTCCTTCTCTCTCTCCATTTTCAATCTCCTCTCCTCCCTCTATTTCTCCTTCTCTCACTCTCTCTCGTTCTTCTTTTGCTCTTTCCTCCTCTCTCTATTTCTCCTTCTCTCACTCTCTCTTGTTCTTTTGCTCTTTCCCCCTCTCTCTATTTCTCCTTCTCTCACTCTCTCTCGTTCCTCTTTCCTCCCCCTCTCTATTTCTCCATCTATCTCTCTCTCTTGCTCTTTTTTCTTTCCTCCCGTCTCTACTTGTCCTTCTCACTCTCTCTCTCTTGTCCTTTCCTGGTTTTTTTCTTCTCTCTCTCTCTTTCTCCTCTCTCTCTCTCTCTACCTCTCCCTTTCTCCTTGGCTAACTATTTCCAACAATTTCATCCCTGAATCTGATTAGCACAGTCGACCATTTGGATGCATCCTGATAAATAACACTAATTAATTAATGACAGTGGCAAGTGATATAATGGCTGGTTAAGTCAGCAAGCATGCTACCCGTGGGTGATGGATGATAGTGTTGGAGAACAATTCACTGTTCCCTTCATACTTTTTTGTGTGTGATTTATTTATTTTTTCACTAATATGTCCCAAGTTTACACACAGGTACAATGCAGACAATGTAACAATAGAGTTGTCCATCCTCCAATTCCCTTAATTCACCATTGGTGGCCATGCCTTCAGCAGCCTGGGCCTAAGGCATGGGATGCCGTCCCTAAACCTCTCCACTTCTCCCAATTTTTTAAAGATTCTGTTCAAAAACTGTCCCTTTGACCATCTGCCATAATACCTCCTTTGCGGTGAAGTGGTTATCACATTCACCTCACATGTTCAAAACCGGGCAGAAACGGTGGCACAGTGGTTAGCACTGCTGCCTCACAGCGCCAGGGTCCCAGGTTCAATTCCAGCCTCGTGTCACTGTCTGTGTGGAGTTTGCACGTTCTCCCTGTGTCCACGTGGGCTTCCTCCGGGGGCTCCGGTTTCCTCCCACGGTCCAAAGATGTGCAGATTAGCTTGATTGGCCGTGCTAAATTGACCCTTAGTATCCAAAGATATGCAGGGTAGGGGAATTGACCATGCTAAATTGACCCTAATGTCAGGGGGATTAGCAGGGTAAAAGCTAGGGATTGCAGGAATAGGGTCTGGGTGGGATTGTGGTTGGTACAGATGTGATGGGCTGAATGGCTTCCTTCTGTACTGTAGGGATTCTATGATTCAGTTGCTTTATGGGTGGCACAGTGGTTAGCACTGCTGCCTCACAGCGCCAGAGTCCCAGGTTCAATTCCAGCCTCGGGTCAGTGTCTGTGCGGAGTCTGCACCTTCTCCCCGTGTCTGCGTGGGTTTCCTCCGGGTGCTCCGGTTTCCTCCCGCAGTCCAAAGATGTGCAGGTTAGGTGGATTGGCCATGCTAAATTGCCCCTTAGTGTCAAAAGATGTGCAGGTTAGGGTGATTGGCCATGCTAAATTGCCCCTTAGTGTCAGGGGGATTAACAGGGTAAATATATGAAGTTACAGGTTAGGGCCTGGGTAGGATTGGTGTCAGTGCAGTCGCGATGGGCCGAGTGGCCTCCTTCAGCATGGTAGGGATTCCATGATTCTATGATACTGTCAATTGCTGCCTGACTGTAGTCCAGTATAGCACCTTGGGATGCCTCGCTACGCTAGAAGTGCTACATCAATGCAAGTATATATTGTTGGCAAACTGCAGTGCTTTAAGAAACCACACCCATGGCAGCAGTATGCATTTGAGGCTTCAAGCATTTCCCTTTCATTATTCTCCAGAAACCCTTTTTGTAAGGGCACTTGATTGGCACCTCATCCACTCCCTCCATCTTGGATGCACAGTGGCAGCCGTGTGTACCAGCTACAAGATGCTGTGCAGCAACTCACCAAGGCTCCTTCGACAACACCTTCCAAAATCGTGACCACTACCATCTTAAAGGGCAAGAGCAACAAACACCTGGGAACACCACCACCTGCACGTTCCCCTCCAAGTCATTCCCCACACTGACTTGGAAATATATTGGCCGTTCCTTCACTGTTGCCCTGTCAAAATCCTAAAGCTGATTCCCTAACATCACTGGGGAGGTACCTACTCCACAGGGACTGCAATGGTTCAAGATAGCGGCTCACCACCACCTTCTCAAGGGCAATTAGGAATGGGCAATAAATGCTGGCATAGGCATCGATGCCCACATCCCATGAACAAACAAAGAAAAACTCCCTTATTGCATGGTCTGTCAGCCTTGGTTATGGAATTGAGTTTCTAGATGAAGAGGCTAACCGCCCCCCAGCACCCAAATAGAGTGAACTTGTCTTTGCTGCTACTAAACCCAAGTGAAATGGCAGGATCTTGAAGGTGAAGTTAAGGTTTTTTTATTAGTGTCACAAGTAGGCTTACATTAACACTGCAATGAAGTTACTGCGAAAATCCCCTCGCCTCCACACACTGGTGCCTGTTCGGGTACACTGAGGGAGAATTTAGCACGGCCAATGCACCCTCTTGGCTTTAGGCTGAGCAGGAGTTTGATCATGACCCTCCACATGGACTTTGCACCTCGACACACTGTTGGGTCGAATCAGCTGATGAACAAATTGCTGTCACTCTCGGTCACTGGAGAGTTATTCATAGAATCATAGAATCTCTACAGTGCAATGGAGGCCATTGGCCTGTCGAATCTGCACCGACAACAATCCCACCCAGGCCTTACCCCTGTAACCCCACATATTTACCCCGTTAATCTCTCTAACCTACGCATCCCAGGACTCTAAGGGGCAATTTTAGCATGACCCATCCACCTAACTCACACATCTTTGGACTGTGGGGGGAAACCGGAGCACCCGGAGGAAACGCGCGCAGACACGGGGGAGAACGTGCAGACTCCACACAGACAGTGACCCGAGCCGGGAATCGAACCCGGGTCCCTGGAGCTGTGAGGTAGCAGTGCTAACCACTGTGCCACCCACGTTATCAGTTATTCACTGATAGTCTTTGCAACTGTTCCCACTGCACCAAACCACCGCACATAGAATCCCAACAGTGCAAGAAGGAGGCCCATCAAGCCCACACCGACCACAATCCCAGCCAGGCCCTATCCCTGTAACCCCACGTATTTGCCTAGCTAATCCCCCTGACTCTAGGGTCAGTTTAGCACGGCCAATCAACCTAACCCGCACATCTTTGGAGTGTGGGAGGAAACCGGAGCACCCGGAGGAAACCCACGCAGACACGGGGAGAACGTGCAGACTCCACACAGACAGTGACCTGAAGCTGTGATTGACCCTGAGTCCCTGGCACTGTGAGGCAATGGTGCTAACTGCTAAGCTCACAGATGGATGGGATTACACGTGCAATTGCCCAAATTCTGGAAAACAAAATTCCAAATAATCCGCTGTGACAAAATGGTGAAAATATCTCATTCTGTCACAGCGGTATATGAGGGGACTTCAATAGTAACTTA
This sequence comes from Mustelus asterias, assembly GCF_964213995.1. Taxonomy (NCBI): domain Eukaryota; kingdom Metazoa; phylum Chordata; class Chondrichthyes; order Carcharhiniformes; family Triakidae; genus Mustelus; species Mustelus asterias. Next base: position 7,086,222 of record NC_135829.1, on the reverse strand, counting down.
GAATCATAGAATCTCTACAGTGCAGAAGGAGGCCATTCGGCCCATCGAGTCTGCACTGACCACAATCCCACCCAGGCCCTTTCCCCATAACCTCACATAATTACCCTACTAATCCCCCTGATTCTAGAGTCAATTTAGCACGGCCAATCGACCTAACCCGCACATCTTTAGACTGTGGGTGGAAACCGGAGCACCCGGAGGAAACACCACGCAGACGCGGGGAGAACGTGCAAACTCCACACAGACAGTGACCCGAGCCGGGAATCGAACCCAGGTCCCTGGCGCTGTGAGGCAGCGGTGCTAACCACCGTGCCGCCGTGCCGCCCCATTGCAACGTTAATGTAAGCCTACTTGTGACACTGATAAATAAATACACTTTAATACAAACACCAGTTTAAAAGCCTCGCAATCCAGTGAAACAGAAGTTTCACTTCTTTCAGCTATTTAAAGTTAATCAATCGATATGTGATATGATTAATGATGAGGCTTTTGTTTGGAGGTTTAGAGTTGTTTAAGAAATGCATCGCAGCTGTCAGCTAGTAACTTAATGCATTCAATTATCATTTTTGATTTCACTGCACATCAGGGGGCAGAGATATCACTCTCGCCATGCCATACATAAAATATATTTCCTGCTTAGGCTTAAACTGCTTGCTCGGAAAGTGCTGCACAAAAGATGCTGAATCCCAGGAGGATTGATTATTCGATGCATTGTTTGTTTCCTTGTTTTTTTAGAAAAAGTTAATTAAAGTTTATTTATTGGTGTCACAATTAGGCTTACATTAACACCTCAATGAAGTTACTGTGAAAATCCTCTAGTCGCCACACTCCTGTTCGGGTTACACTGAGGGAGAATTTAGCACGGCCGATGCACCCTAACCAGCACGTTTTCCCGACTGTGGGAGGAAACCGGAGCACCCGGAGGAAACCCACGCAGACACGGGGAGAATGTGCAAACTCCACACAGACAGTGACCCGAGCCAGGAATCGAACCCGGGTCCCTGGCACTGTGAGGTAACAGTGCTAACCCACTGTGCCACCGTGCCGCGCATATGTTCTCCGACCGCAGGTCGCCAGTCTGGAGCCTTGTTCACTGGAGGTCAGATAAGGAGGCAGCATGGTGGCACAGTGGTTAGCACTGTCGCCTCTCAATGCCAGGGATCCAGGTTCAATTCCCGGCTGGGAATTGTCTGTCTGTGTGGAGTCTGCACGTTCTCCCCATGTCTGCGTGGGTTTCCTCCGGGTGCTCTGGTTTCCTCCCACAGTCTGAAAGGCGTGCTGGTTAGGTGCATTGACCATGCTAAATTGCCCCTTAGTGTCAGGGGGACTAGCTAGGGTAAATGAATGGGGTTAGGGGGTTAGGGCCTGGGTGGGATTGTGGTTGGTGCAGACTCGATGGGCCAAATGGCCTCCTTCTGCACTGTAGGGATTCTATCATTCTATCACAGGCATGAGGGAGAACAAGATACACAGATCTGCCAATGGGAGTGAATGAAGAAGGTGGAGAGAGAAACAGTTGACGTTCCAGTCGGAATGACTTTTCTTCAGGTATGTAAGGTGCTCTGAAGAAAAGACGCACAGACTCGGAAAGTCAACTCTGTTTCTCGCTCCACAGATGCTGCCAGGCCTGCTGAGCTTATCCAGCGTTTTTCTGTTTTTATTTCAGATTTCCAGCATCGATGATATTTTGTTGTTTTATTAAATTAGGAGGGGCTTGGTATGTTAATGGCACCAGCATAGGCCAGTTGGGCCGAATGGCCTGTCCTTGTGCTGTGGGCTGTGCATGTTGTTGGAAAGGACCTCAGTGAATCAGATGGTTTTTTTTTACGACAATCGACAATGTTTTTATGGTCATCACAACTCTTGTAATTCCTGATTTGTTGTTACTGAGTTCAGACTGCCATGGTGGGATTTGAACCCGGGACCGGCAAGTTCCCCTCCAAGCCACTCACCATCCTGACTTGGAAATACATCACCGTTCCTTCGCAGTCGCTAGATTAAGATCCTGGAACTCCCTCCCTAACAGCACCATGGGTGCACCTACACCACATGGTTGTTCAAGGGCAATTAGGGATGGGCAATAAATATTTGCGTCACCACAACCCATGAAAGAACTTTTTTTTAAAATCTGATAATGTTCGGACAAGTGAGCCTGATCAAACGGGTAGGTTTTGAGGCACGGGTTATAGGAAGCCGCAAGAGACATAGAAAGGCGGAGAGATTTAGGGAGGGAATTCTACAAGGTAGGGCCTTGACAGCGTTGATCAGAGGCCTTTCAGAGAATGTCTTCATTAGAAATCCCATTTGGACTCCCTAATCATTCCTGCGGCACAGTGGTTAGCACTGCTGCCTCACAGTGCCGGGGAGCCGGATTAGATTCTCAGCTTGGGTCACTGTCTGTGTGGAGTTTGTACGTTCTCCCCGTGTCTGCGTGGGTTTCTTCCGGGTGCTCCGGTTTCCTCCCACAGTCCGAAAGACATGCTGGTTAGGGTGCATTGGCCGTGCTCAATTCTCCCTCAGTGTACCCGAACAGGCGCCGGAGTGTGGCGACTAGGGGATTTTCACAGTAACTTCATTGCAAATAAGGCTATTTGTGACACTAATAAAATGTTAAATGGGGGAGTGGGATCTCCTTATTAAATAACCTTTTAAATAAGGAGTTGCATCATCAGGTCGCCTTTCATAGAGAGAATATCCATGCCTGGAGTATTTTGTAAGAGGGAAGGGATGGAACAATGTGCTTTTGAAAGGTAGATAGTATCATCACCAGGTTCACCCCTTTAAAAGGGGCTTTCACTGTAAGAATCCTTACTGAAGAGGTAACGTCACCCTGAGGAGCTCTGATAAAAAGGGAGTCACTCCATCAGGGTCACTGTGAGGAAGGACATCCCATTATCAAAGAATCCCCCCAGTACAGAAGGAGGCCCTTCAGCCCATCGTGTCCGTGCTTACCACAAACCCACCCAGCCCTATTCCCGTAACCCTCATTTACCCTGCTAATCCCCCTGACACTATAAACAATTTAGCATGGCCAATCTACCTAACTCGCACATCTGGGCGGCACGGTGGCACAGTGGTTAGCACTGCTGCCTCACAGCTCCAGGGGCCTGGGTTCGATTCCCGGTTTGGGTCACTGTCTGTGTGGAGTTTGCACGTTCTCCCCGTGTCTGCATGTGTTTCCTCCGGGTGCTCCGGTTTCCTCCCACAGTCCAAAGATGTGCAGGTTAGGTGGATTGGTCATGCTAAATTGCCCCTTAGTGTTCCAGGATGTGTGGGTTAGAGGGGTAAATGTCTGGGGTTGTGGGGATAAAGCCTGGGGTGGGATTACTGTTGGTGCAGACTCGATGGGCCGAATGGCCTCCTTCTGTACTGTAGGGTTTCTATGGTTCTATGATCTTTGGAGTGTGGGAGGAAACCGGAGCACCTGGAGGAAACCCACACAGACACGGGGAGAACGTGCAAACTCCACACAGACAGTGACCCGAGGCTGGAATTGAACTTGGGTCCCTGGCGCTGTGAGGCAGCAGTGCTAACCACCGTGCCACCGTGTCACCCATTAGGGGGACCCTTTTAAAGGGATATCTCATTCCTTTTGGATCCTGAATAACAGTTCACGTATCTGTGTGTACAGTTTTGAGAAGTAGGTTGACAGGAGACTGAGTAATCAATGCTGATGTGACGTCATTGTTATTTTGTGTGGCATCTGTTGATTAATCTTACACATACTTTAGAGAATATGTAATCTAGATTTAAGTTTTCTTTTAGGGCCTTTCCTTCACCTGCCCCACAATCCCAATTATTGTGTTGATTCCCAGGAACTCCAGATCCTCTTATTGACAGGAATTCCTATAGGTATTCCCAATGGTCGGAATAACAGCAAAATGGACTATTATTTAAATGGTAAAAAATTGCAGCATGCTGCTGTGCAGAGGGACCTGGGTATCCTTATGCATGAATCGCAAAAAGTTGGTTTGTAGGTGCAGCAGGTAATTAAGAAAGCAAATGGAATTTGTCCTTCATTGCTCGAGGGATGGAGTTTAAAAACAGTGAGGTTATGTTGCAGCTGTATAAGGTGCTGGTGAGGCCACACCTGGAGTACTGTGTACAGTTTTGGTCTCCTTACTTGAGAAAGGAGAGGGTGCAGAGGAGATTCACTAGGTTGATTCCGGAGTTGAGAGGGTTGGCTTATGAGGAGAGACTGATTAGACTGGGATCATACTCATTGGAATTCAGAAGAATGAGGGGAGATCTTATAGAAACATAAAAGATTATGAAGGGAATAGATAAGATAGAAGCAGGGAAGTTGTTTCCACTGGCAGGTAAAACTGGAATTAGGCAGCATGGCCTCAAAATAAGGGGGAGCAGATTTAGGACTGAGTTGAGGAGGAACTTCTTGACCGAAAGGGTTGTGAATTTGTGGAATTCCCTGCCCAGTGAAGCAGTTGAGGCTACCTCATTGAATGTTTTTAAGGCAAGGGTAGATTAATTTTTGAACAGTAAAGGGATTAAGGGTTATGGTGAGCGGGCGGGTAAGTGGAGCTGAGTCCACGAAAAGATCAGCCATGATCTTATTGAATGGCGGAGCAGGCTCGAGGGACCAGATGGCCTACTCCTGCTCCTAGTTCTTAAGTTCTTATATCCAACTCATCATTAAAAATCTCTCTCTGGGGGAGATCAGCTGGTAATGGTTAGATTGAGGGCTGAATCTCTCCCCTCCCCACATGCTACATGTCATCAATCCCAAATTCATCTTTCTTTGATTTGATTTATTGTTGTCACGTATTGGGATACAGTGAAAAGTATTGTTTCTTGCGCGCTATACAGACAAAGAGTACCATTCATTGAGTAAATGGGGGAGAAGGAAAGGAGAGGATGCAGAATTTAGTATCACAGTCATAGCTAGGATGTAGAGAAAGATTAGCTTAATATAAGGTAGGTCCATTCAAAAGTCTGATGGCAGCAGGGAAGAAGCTGTTCTTGAGTCGGTTGGTGCGTGACCTCAGACTTTTGTATCTTTTTCCCAATGGAACATGGTGGAAGAGAGAATGTCCGGAGTGGGTGGGATCCTTGATTATGCTGGCTGCTTTTCCGAGGCAGCTGGATGTGCAGATGGAGTCAATAGATGGGAGGCTGGTTTGAGTGATGGACTAGGCTTCGTTCACGACCCTTTGTAGTTTCTTGCGGTCTTGGACAGAGCAGGAGCCATACCAAGCTGTGATACATCCGGGAAGGATGCTTACTATGGTGCACCTGTAAAAATTGCTGAGATTTGTAGCAGACATGCTAAATTTCTTTAGCCTCCTGAGAAAGTAGAGGCGTTGTTGGACTTTCTTAACTCTATCGCGGCGTGGAGGGACCAGGACAGGTTGTTGGTGATCTGGACACCTAGAAACCTGAAGCTCTCGACCATTTCCACTTCATCCCTGTTGATGCAGACAGGGGCATGTTCTCCACTATTTTGTACAAGCTCTCAGGATTTTACGACTGCCGGTGCACAGGGAAACTCCCCACTAGCTGAGAGAGGGAGAGGGAAAGGTTTCCGGGGGGAGAAGAAGACCGGAAGGGGGAGATTCACCAAAAAGAAAGACTCACATTTATACATCACAACCTCAGGAATGGTCCATTCTGCCCCTCCAGCCTGCTCTGCCAGTCAATAAGATCATGGCTGACCTTAACTCCACTGTCCTGTCTGCCTCCCAGAACCCGTGACCCCCTTGTCGATTGGAAATCTGTCCAACTCAGATATCCAATGACCCAGCGCCCCCACTGCTGACTGAAAGAGAGAATTCCACAGAGCCAAGCCTCTCGGAGGGAAAAACAATCCTCCTCATCTCCATCTTAAATGGGAGACCGTTCTTTGGTATAGCAGGTAGTAAAGAAGGCAAATGGTATGTTGGCTTTCATAGGCAAGAGGATTTGAGCAGAGGAATAGGGATGTTTTACTGCAATTGTGTAGGGCGTTGATTAGGCCAAAATCAAATGTAAAGGTTGGGGTCCAGGTCAACTTCATAAAATACCTTGGAGTTTCTGATCTGGTCCCTAACATCAATTGTATAGGGTCTTAGTGAGGCCACACCTGGAGTATTGTGTGCAGTTTTGGTGTCCTTATCTGAGCAAAGATGTCCTTGCTATAGAGGGAGTACAGCGAAGGTTTACTGGGCTGATTCCTGGGATGGCAGGTCTGTCATATGAGGAGAGACTAAATCTTTTAGGACTCTTTTAGGCCAAATGGTCTAGTTTGGACCAGGGAGCGGCACGGGCTTGGAGGGCCGAAGGGCCTGTTCCTGTGCTGTATTGTTCTTTGTTCTTTGTTGTTCTATATTCACTGGAGTTTAGAAGAGTGAGAGGGGATCTCATAGAAACTTATAAAATTCTAACGGGGTTAGACAGGGTAGATTCAGAAACAGTAAGTAGTCTCACAGTGCCAGGTTAAGGTTCAACAGGTTTATTTAGCTGCACTTTATATAGCTGCACTCACCTGATGAAGGAGCAGCGCTCCGAAAGCTCGTGCTACCAAATAAACCTGTTGGACTTTAACCTGGTGTTGTGAGACTTCTTACTGTGCCCATCCCCGTCCAACGCCGGCATCTCCACATCGTAGATCCAGAAAGAATGTTCCCAATGGTGGGGGGAGTCCAGAATTAGGGGTCAGAGTTTGAGGATAAGGAGTAAATCTTTTAGAACTGAGGTGAGGAGAAATTTCTTCACCCAGAGGGTGGTGAATGTGTGGAATTCACTCCCACAGAATGTAGTTGAGGCCAAAACGTTGTGTGATTTTGAGAAGAAATTAGATATAGCTCTTGGGGGGATCAGGATATTGAATTCGATGATCAGCCATGATCAAAATGAATGGCGGGGCAGGCTGGAAGGGCCAAATGGCCTCCTCCTGCTTCTAGTTTCTATGTTTTAGAGCTCTGCCTCCTGTTTCTAGATTCCCTCATGAGGGGGAGAAGTCCTCTCAGCATCTGCATTGTCAAACTCCCCCTCAGAGTATTTTCTGTTTCAGTAACATCGCTTCTCCTTTTTCTAATTACTTTTTGAAGAACAGAAACAGATCTAACATTAAGAGAAATGCAGCAGGCAATTAGTGGACAGAACCCCCCCCAGGAACAGCGTTGTGATAGCGACCAGATAATTGAAAGATAGAAAAATGGGAGCTGGAGGAGGCCATTCAGCCCTTCAAGCCCTGCTCCGCCATTCAGTATGACCATGGCTGACCCTCAACTCCATCACCCCGCGGTCTCCCCATTCCCCTCGACACCTTTAGAGTCGAGGAATCTATCTAATTCCTTCTTGAATATATTCAGTGATTTTCCCTCCACAGCCTTCTGTAATAGAGAATTCCACAGGTTCACCAACCTTGGGTGATAAAGTTTCGCCTCATCTCAATCCTAAATGGCCTATCCCATACCATAGAATCCCTACAGTGCAGAAGGAGGCCATTTGGCCCATCGCGTCTGCACCGGCCACAATCCCACCCAGCCCCTATCCCCTTAGCCCCATATATTTAGCCTGCCAACCACCCCCTGACACTAAAGGGCAATGTAGCATGGCCAATCAACCTAACCTGCACATCTTTGGACTGTGGGAGGAAACCGGAGCACCCAGAGGAAACCCATGCAGACACGGGGAGAACGTGCAAACTCCACACAGACAGTGACTCAAACTGGGGATCGAACCCGGGTCCCTGGTGCTGTGAGGCAATAGAATGCTAACCACTGTGCCACCGTGCAGCCCTATTCATATGATAATCCTGCCATCCCAGGAATCAGTCTGGTGAACCTTCGCTGCACTCCCTCCATGACAGGTATAATCTGTCTCAGTGATATTTTTATTAATTCATGGAAGGTAAGCATGCAGTATTTATTGCTTAATTGCTCTTGAACTGAGTGGCTTGCTTGGCCATTTCAGAGGGCATTGCTGTGTAGGCCAGGCTGGATAAGAATGACAGATGGGGACTAGTTAGAGTAAATACATGGGGCTATAGGGATAGCGCCTGGGGGGGATTGTGGTCGGTGCAGACTCAATGGGCCGATCAGCCTCCTTGTGCACTGTAGGGAATCTATGATTCTATTTCCTTCCTGAGGGAACACTGGGGACATTTATGACAATTGACAATTTTACTGATGACAATGGCCAGCGCTGTTTTCAGGAGGGTGTTAGATGTAGCACTTAGGGCGAAGGGGATCAAAGGACATGGGGAGGAAAGCAGAATCAGGCTATTGAGTTGGATGATCATCCATGATAATAATGAATGGTGGAGCAGGCTCGAGGGGCCGAATGGCCTCCTCCTGCTCCTATCCTCTATGTTTTCTGTCTAATTCCAGATTTTAAAAAAAAATTCAGATCTGCCATAGCGGGATTTGAACCTGAACAGAGCATTGCCCTGGATCTCCCGGATTATTAGTCCAGTGACAACACCACTACGCCACCATCTCTCCAGATTCTGGTTGAGATGTAATTATTGGCCAGGATGCAGAGAACTCCCCTGCACTTCTGAAATACTGGTATCATAGAATAGAATCATAGAATCCCTACAGTGCAGAAGGAGGCCATTGGGCCCATCGAGTCTGCACCGACCACAATCCCACCCAGGCCCTACTCCCGTAACCCCCACATATTTACCCCACTACTCCCCCTGACACTAAGGGGCAGTTTAGCACGGCCAATCCACCTAACCCGCACATCTTTGGAGTGTGGGAGGAAACCGGAACACCCGGAGGAAACCCACGCAGACACAGGGAGAATGTGCAGACTCCAAACAGACAATGACCCAAGCCGGGAATCGAACCCGCGACCCTGGCGCTGTGAGGCAGCAGTGCTAACCACTGTGTCACCTTGCTGCCTCTGTGGTATCCTTTACCACAGAGGGCAGACGGGGAGGGGGGCGTTGCTCAGCTTAACATCTCAACCTAAAAGATGGAATCTCTGACAATGCAGGGTTCCCTCAGTACTGCAGTGGGAGTGTCAGGCTGACGCTTGTGTTGTTCTGATGAACAGATGCAAGGTTTAAGTTTTAAGTTTATTTATTAGTGTCACAATTAGGCTTACATTGACACCACAATGTGAAAATCCCCTAGTTGCCAACTCCAGCGCCTGTTCGGGTACACTGAGGGAGAATTTAGCACGGCCAATGCACCCTAACCAGCACGTCTTTCGGACTGTGGGAGGAAACCGGAGCACCCGGAGGAAACCCACGCAGACACGGGGAGAACGTGCAAACTCCACACAGCCAGTGACCCAAACCAAGAATCGAACCCGGGTCCCTGGCGCTGTGAGGCTGCAGTGCTAACCACTGTGCCACCCATGTGCCACCATGGTACAGGCACATACCCAGAAACCTGGTCGCTTGCCGATCCTTTCAGGCTGGTAATGTTGCAAAGGAAGGAAAAAGGGAATTCTATTGAAACTTGGCAGTTTCTATAAACACTGGCTGCGTCTGTTAACATGTGTTTGGTTCCGTACACTTCATTCAATTGGCTAACTCTTGGTTAATATGGAATTATAGGTGGATGCCAAGTGCCTTTCTAATTTACCTGACCAAAGCCCATTTTGTGGCTCCTTTCTGTTCATTCTGGGGATTTGGGAGTCGCTGGCTAGGACAGCATTTATTGCCCATCCCCAAGGTGGTGGATGAGCTGCCGCCTTGAACCGCTGAAGTCCATGTGGTGTAGATAAATCCCACAGCGCTGTTAGGGAGGGATTTTGACCCATCGACAGTGAAGGAGTGGCGATATAGTTCAGGGTGTTGTGTGTCTTGGAGGGAAACTTGCAGGTGGTGACCTTCCGATGCATCTGCTGCCCTTGTCTTCCTGTATTGTAGAGCTTAAGGGTTTGAAACTGCTATTGAAGGAACCTTGGCGAATGCATGGTCCACACTGCTGCCGCTGTGCGCTGGTGGTGGAGGGATTGAATGCTTAAGATGGTGAAAGGGTTGCCTTTCAAGCACGTAGCTTTAATTTGAATAATGTTGAATCCTCACTACCCTAGCTGGGATTGGGAAACCCAGTAATACATTCGATTATGCCTTTGGGGCAGTATTTCATTCTCTTAATAATCAATATTCGCTATGTTATAAACTAAACAAGAATCAGTGTGCGTATCTGAAAAACTGATTCACACTTCCATATAAACATTAACAATCATAGAATCCACACAGTGCAGAAGAGGCCATTTGGCCCATCGAGTCTGCACTGACTCTCTGACAGACCATCTTACCCAGGCACCCTCCCTTGCCCTGTCCCATAACCCGACACATTTTCCATGGCTAATCCATCTAATCAACACATCTTGGGACACTAAGGGGTAATTTACCATTGCCAATCCACCTAACCTGTATTTCTGTATATAACCTGAATAGGATGACATGGTGGCACAGTGGTTAGCTTTGCTGCCTCACAGCTCCAGGGACCTGGGCTCAATCCCGGCTTTGGGTCACTGTTTGTGTGGAGTTTGCACGTTCTCCCCGTGTCTGCGTGGGTTTCCTCCAGGTGCTCTGGTTTCCTCCCACACTCCAAAGATGTGTGGGTTAGATTGATAGGCCATGCTAAATTGCCCCTTAGTGTCAGGGGGACTAGCGACGTAAATAAAAGGGAAAGACTCTTAGTACTGTAGAGGATCAGAAGGACCTTGGGGTCTGGGTCCATAGGACTCTGAAATCGGCCCCGCAGGTGGAGGAGGTGGTTAAGAAGGCGTATGGTGTGCTGGCCTTTATCAATCGAGGGATTGAATTTAGGAGTCCGGGGATAATGATGCAGCTATATAAGACCCTCGTCAGACCCCACTTGGAGTACTGTGCTCAGTTCTGGTCGCCTCACTATAGGAAGGATGTGGAAAAGATTGAAAGGGTGCAGAGGAGATTTACAAGGATGTTGCCTGGATTGAGTGGCATGCCTTATGAGGATAGGCTGAGGGAACTCGGTCTTTTCTCCTTGGAGAGACGAAGGATGAGAGGAGACCTAATAGAGGTGTATAAGATGTTGAGAGGCATAGATCAGGTGGACTCTTGGAGGCTTTTTCCCAGGGTGGAAATGTCTGCTACGAGAGGACACAGGTTTAAGGTGCTGGGGGGTAGGTACAGGGGAGATGTTAGGGGTAAGTTTTTCACACAGAGGATGGTGGGCGAGTGGAATCGACTGCCATCAGTGGTGGTGGAGGCGAATTCAATAGGGTCTTTTAAGAGACTCCTGGATGAGTACATGGAGCTTAATAAGGTGGAGGGTTATAGGTAGGTCTAGAAGGTGGGGATGTGTTCGGCACAACTTGTGGGCCGAAGGGCCTGTTTGTGCTGTAGTTTTTCTATGTTTCTATGTTTCTAAATTCATAGAGTTATGGAGGTAGGGCCTGGGTGGAATTGTTGTCGGTGCAGGCTTGATGGGCCGAATGGCCACCTTCTGCATTGTAGGGATTCTATCTTGGGACACTAAACGGCAATTCCGCTTGGCCAATCCACCTAACCGACACACCTTTGGACTACATTTACCCTAGCTAGTCCCCCTGACTAAGGAGCAATTTAGAATGGCCAACCAACCTAATCCGCACATCTTTGGACTGTGGGAGGAAACCGGAGCACCCGGAGGAAACCCACGGAGACACGGGGAGAATGTGCAAACTCCATACAGAACTGACCTGAGGCCAGAATCGAACCCGGGTCCCTGGCGCTGTGAGGCAGCAGTGCTAACCACTGTGCCACCGTGCCGCCCATAATACTGTCAGTGTATTGTATAAAAGCCTGTGCATTTATGTAGCACATTTCATGGCCTTAGAGCGGTTTCCAGCCAATGAAGTACTTTTAACATATAGTCACAATTGTAATGTGAGATAAATATGATATATTTATTAATAGGGTAGTGAGGTAGTCATTATATATTATTATGATAAATACAATAAATATCTATTATTAATGCAGTCAGCACTTTATATTAATGGGCTCACTACAGATGAAAACTAATACTATCCGTGCTGGTTAAGAATAGTGCCTAACATATATGAAGAACAATTTATCTGAAGTAATGTGGTAGTCGGCGCATTAAAAACTGCCCCGTAGCACCCAAACAGTACGTATGAATTGGCCTCAGCTTTCTTGGTCCAGACAAGGGATAAGTGGGCCAAAGGGCCAGGCAGTGAATTCCTGGGGGTGGGTTCCGAAGACAGGACAGGGATCGGCTAGGATGGCCAGCCACGGCTTGTCAACTTGTCCTTGTGCAACCAAAAGTCACCAGTCTGATCCCTGAGATGATTCCCTGAGATGAGAGGTGATGGTGACGGCACGGTAGCACAGCGGTTAGCACTGCCGCCTCGCAGCACCAGGGACCCGGGTTCGATTCCGGCCTCAGGTGACTGTCTGTGCGGAGTTGGCACGTTCTCCCCATGTCTGTGTGGGTTTCCTCCGGGTGCTCCAGTTTCCTCCCACACTCCGAAGATGCGTGGGTTAGGTGGATTGGTCGTGCTAACTTGCCCCTTAGTGTCAGGGATATTATCAGGGTAAATGCGTGGAATTACGCAGATAGGGCCTGGGTGGGATTGTTGGCTAAATTGCCCCTTAGTGTCCCAAGATGTGCAGGTTAGGTGGATTGGCCATGCTATATTGTCCCTTAGTGTCCCAAGATGTGTAGGTTAGGGAGATTAGGGGGGTAAATATGTGGGGTTACGGATATAAAGGTGGGTAAAAGATGGGCTAGACCTGGGTAAAATGCTCTGTTGGTGAGTTGGCGCAGACTCAATGGGCCAAATGGCCTCCTTCTGCACTGCGCGGATTCTAAGAAAAATTATTTCTAAGAAATCTGATTGAAATGTATGGGGCAGAGGTTCTCGGATGACGGGAGGTTTCTCAACTCGCCACCGAACAGGTCAATGGGGAACCCATCCCTGTGGGACACATTCATTGGCTGCTGGAGACCAGCTGCCCCTATCAGGTTTGGCCTGGATAAGATGCTCTTTCTGAGAGTCAGTGCACACTCAATGGGCCGAATGGCATCTTTCTGCACTGGAGGGGTTCTATGGAGCACAGCATCAACCACACAGTAAAAGACACATGACCTGCACCTGTTGGACCTGTTGGACAGAGCTGTGTGTATGAGCCAGCATGGAGACATCTCCCAGCTTGTAACCGTTACTGTATATTTGTAAATAACTTTAAGAATCACTAAAATGTAGTTTATCTAGGTGTGACTGTGAAGGCTTCTTCAGACCTACTGAACATTAACCAGCATCCTACACCAATCATCTCTAATAGCAGAGCAGACTCAAAGGGCCAAGTGGACGCCTCCAGCTTCTTCCTCTTATATTCTTCAGGAAGCCATTTCCTTGGCTTGTACACAAACTGCGGGCTTTCGAACAAGGCACAGGTGGTGCTGGAAAAGCCCAGTGGAACCATTCCCCAGGAGTAGCCAGCAGTATTCAGTGAGAGGGGGAGAAAATGGAAAGGAGAGGGGGACAAAATAGATAGGATGGGTAGAGCCAAGAATTACATTATTTCGGAGACAGTGACTCTTTTCCCGGGACTTACCCTACTGCATGCATTGACCCTACTAATCCCCCCTACCTAAACATCCCTGGACAAGAAAGGGCACTTTAGCATGGCCGATCCACCTAACCTGCATATCTTTGGACACTAAGGGGCAATTTAGCATGACCAATCCACCAAACCTGCACATCTTTGGACACTAAGGGGCAATTTAGCATGGCCAATCCACCTAACCTACACATCTTTGGACACTAGGGGGCAATTTAGCATGGCCAATCCACCTAACCTACACATCTTTGGACACTAGGGGGCAATTTAGCATGGCCGATCCACCTAACCTGCATATCTTTGGACACTAAGGGGCAATTTAGCATGACCAATCCACCAAACCTGCACATCTTTGGACACTAAGGGGCAATTTAGCATGGCCAATCCACCTAACCTACACATCTTTGGACACTAGGGGGCAATTTAGCATGGCCAATCCACCTAACCTGCACATCTTTGGACACTAGGGGGCAATTTAACATGGCCAATCCACCCAACCGACACATCTTTGGACATCAAGGGGCAATTTAACATGGCCAATCCACCCAACCGACACATCTTTGGACATCAAGGGGCAATTTAACATGGCCAATCCACCTAGCCTACCCATCTTTGGACTAAAAGGGGCAATTTAGCATGGCCAATCCACCTAGCCTACCCATCTTTGGACTAAAAGGGGCAATTTAGCATGGCCAATCCACCTAACCCGCACATCTTCAGACACCAAGGGGCAATTTATCACGGCCAATCCACCTAACCCGCACATCTTTGGACTGTGGAAGGAAACAGGAGCGCCCGGAGGAAACCCATGTAGACACGGGGAGAACATGCAGACTCCACACAGACAGTGATCCGAGGCTGGAATCAAACCCAGGTCCCTGGTGCTGTGAGGCAGCAGTGCTAACCACTGTGCCACCATGCCGTTCCATTGAGTTCAGTTAGACCCCATGCATCCATGTTGCCCTTGCAGCCAGCCTGTCAGTAAACATTGTTACACATTATTTCTGTTAAGAGTGTGAATCCTGGTCAATACTTTCATTCTTTTTTTTAATAAAGGGCTTTAATAGAATGAAATCTCAGCAAAATAGAAGGTTGGGAACCACTCTTGGAAAGGAAAGCATCGCCTAGCATTTACATCTCCTCTGGGATATCCTGTACAGTTAGCAAATAACCTTTGAAGTTTGTCACTATTGTAATGTAAGCAAAGGCGGTCGCTAATTTGTGCACAGCAAGATTCCACAGAGAGCAAATGAGATTCATTTTATTCATTCGTGGGATATGAGCGTCGCTGGCTGGCCAAAATTTATTGCCCATCCCTAGTTGCCCAAAGGCAGCAGTTCAGAGTCAAGCTGTGGCTCTGGAGTCACATGTAGGCCAGACCGGGTAAGGACGGCAGATTTCCTTCCCTGAAGGGACATTAGTGAACCAGATGGGTTTTTCCGACAATCGACAGTGGTTTCATGGTCATCAGTAGATTCTTAATTCCAGATATTTTTTATTGAATTCAAATTCCACCATCTGCCGTGACGGAATTCGAACCCAGAACATTAGCTGGGTCTCTGGATTAATGGTCTAGCGATAATATCACTAGGCCATCACCTATCAATGGTCAGTCAGTTGGTTCTGGTGGTGTAGGTTGAACGATAGGTATAAGATAAAATCGTGATATTTTAATAATCTTTCATAGCCTCAGGACTTTGCAAAGTCAATTACATCCATTTCTGGAGTGTCATCACTGTTGTAGCAGAGGAAACGTGGCAGCCATTGTATGCACAGCAAGATCCCACAACTGGCCATCTAATAAGGGACTGGGTGATCAGCTTCTGTGATGTTGTTGGGAGGATAAAAGTCAGCACACCAAGAAGACTACCTCTGCTCTTCTTCAAAGGGTTAAGACCATAAGACCATAAGACATAGGAGCAGAATTAGGCCACTCGGTCCATCGAGTCTGCTCCGCCAACCAATCATGGTTGATATTTTTCTCATCTCCATTCTCCTGCCTTTTCCCCATAACCCCTGATCTCCTTATTAATCAAGAACCTATCTATCTCTGTCTTAAAGACACTCAATGACCTGGCCTCCACAGCCTTCTGTGGCAAAGAGTTCCACAGATTCACCACTCTCTGGCTGAAGAATCTGTGGGATCTCTCACCCGAGGGCACCCTCGGTTTAAGATCTCACCCAGCGCATCCTCTGTGTCGCGCTCCCTCCGTGTGGTACACAGGTGCCAGCCTCAATTGAGCGCTCAGGTCTCAGCAGTGGGAACTTGAGCTCAGAACTTGGCGGCTGAGAGGTGAGTGTGCTAGCTACTTGGAGTCTTGGCTGATTCGGCCAACCAGGAGGGCTCCCTTAGCGCTGAGCTCATTTACAAATTGTGTACTTAGGTCTTGGACTGAGCTTCAAACCAATAGCTTCTGACACACAGAGGTGAGGGTACCACCAACTGATCAAACTGGCATATTCTGAGATAAATGCTGGTATGATGATTTTGTAAAGCAGGCTTCACCTGTTTCAGGTAAATCAGGAAAACCCGAATTGAATGTCCACTGTGGCACAGTGATTAGCACTGCTGTCTCACAGCGCCAGGAATCCGGGTTCAATTCCAGCCTCGGGTCGCTGTCTGTGTGGAGTCCACACATTCACTCTGTGTCTGCGTGGGTTTCCTCCGGGTGCTCCGGTTTCCTCCCACAGTCCAAAAATGTGCAAGTTAGGTAGATTGGCCATGTTAAATTGCCCCTTCGTGTCCAAAGATGTGTAGGTTAGGTGGATTGGCCATGCTAAATTGCCCCTTAGTATCCAAAGATGTGCAGGTTAGGGGGATTGGCCATGCTAAATTGCCTCTTGGTGTCCAAAGATGTGCAGGTTAAGTGCATTTGCCAGCTAAATTGCCCCTTTTTAGTCCAAAGATGTGTAGGTTAGGTGGATTGGCCATGTTAAATTGCCCCTTAGTGTCCAAAGATGTGCAGGTTAGGGGGATTGGCCATGTTAAATTGCCCCTTTTAGTCCAAAGATGTCTAGGTTAGGTGGATTGGCCATGCTAAATTGCCCCTTTTTAGTCCAAAGATGTGCAGGTTAGGTGGATTGGCCATTCTAAATTGCCCCTTAGTATCCAAAGATGTGCAGGTTAGAGGGATTGGCCATGTTAAATTGCTCTTTCATGTCTAAAGATGTGCAGGTTAGGTGGATTGGCCATGGTAAATTGCCCATTGGTGTCTTGGGGATTAGTAGGGTAAATATGTGGAGTTACGGTGCTAGGGCTTGGGTGGGATTGTTGTTGGTGCAGGCTCAATGGCCTCCCTCTGCACTGTAGGGACCCAGTGATTGAAACAGAGTGTGCGACACATGAAGTGTCACAGCAGCAATTTTGAAGTTCAAATGTTTATTGAGCTGGATATTAAGATAAAATTGAAACACATCTTTTAGATTTCTACTTGTGATAACAACGTTAAAGTCAGAGAACAGATCGCTGTCCGTTTCGGAAACGCTGTATCAACTTTCATTTCATTTCAGTGAGATTTAATTCCACCTCTGCTGGGTGCTCCAGGTTCGGTACAGCAGAGCCAGGTACAGAGGAAAAGCTCTCTGCCCTGCCACAACCTGACTGTACCAGTCTGACTTTCTTTTGATCTCCTACACGAGCGGGACTAACAATCTCTTGGAAAATGAGGAGCAGTTTTCCTCTCTAAGCCAATGCCCACAAAGATTCAGAATGCCCTTACTCATTTTCCGTGGAATCCCCAGCAACCGGCCAGGTTTCCACCCAGTGCTCCAAACTGGTCTACAGCAACTACTCATCGATTGCCAAAGCAGCTCCATTGTGTGAAAGGCCCCATGCACCCCGTGATGCCCTTGACGCCAGCCTGTCTCAGAGAGAAAAGGCTTGAAATGCGAACCACAGAATAATAATGAAAGGGGGAATAAATGCTAGTTGGATTGGCCGGGCTAAATTGTCCCTTAGTGTTCCAGCATTTGCAGGTTAAGTGGATTGGCCATGCTTAGTGTCCCAAGATGTACAGGTTAAGTGGATTGGCCATGCTAAATTGCCCTTAGTGTCCACAAATGTGCAGATTCGGTGGATTGGCCATGTTAATTTGCTCCTTAGTGTTCCAGGATGTGTAGGTTAGGTGGATTGACCATGCTAAATTGCCCCTTAGTGTCCCAAGATGTACAGGTTAAGTGGATTGGCCATGTTAATTTGCTCCTTAGTATGCCAAGATGTACAGGTTAAGTGGATTGGCCATGCTAAATTGCCCTTAGTGTCCACAAATGTGCAGATTCGGTGGATTGGCCAAGTTAATTTGCTCCTTAGTGTTCCAGGATGTGTAGGTTAAGTGGATTGGCCATGCTAAATTGCCCCTTAGTGTCCCAAGATGTGCAGGTTAAGTGGATTGGCCATATTAAATTGTCCCTTAGTGTCCACAAATGTGCAGGTTAGGTGGATTGGCTATGCCAAATTGCTCCTTAGTGTCCCAGGATGTGTCAGTTGGGTGGATTGGCCATGCTAAATTGCCCCTTAGTGTCCCAAGATGTGCAGGTTAGGTGGATTGGCTATCCTAAATTGCCCCTTCGTGTCCAATGATGTGTAGGTTCGGGGGATTAGTGGGGTAAATGGGTGGGGTTTTGGGGATAGGGCGGGGGTGGGCTGGGTAAAATGCTCTGTCCGAGAGTTGGCGCTGACCCGATGGGCCGAATGGCCTCCTTCTGCACTGTCGGGATTCTATGATTCTGAAGTGAAGTGGTAAACATTTAACCATTCCCCGGTCACAGCTCTTTAGGGCACCATTATAGCAGAACGTTCGATAAAAGGGTATAGCATCGTCAATTATTGCGTCGATAACAAACTAAAACCTTAACTGTGCAACACATTTGGAAGTACCTTCAGCGCTTGAACTGCAGTCAGCCGATTGTTTGGTGGTAGCAAACCTGCCTCTGAGCCAGAAGACAAAGGATTCAAACTCTGTCCCAGGGCAGAGGAGGAGGACATTCAGCCCATTGAATCCATCCTAGCTCAATGCAAGAATCTTAACCTGAGCAAATGTTTGTCTCCAGATTCTTATCCAATTCCTTTTGAAATCTGTGTTTGAATCTGCCTCCACCATACTCTCAGGCAGTGCATTCTCATAGATCCTAACCACTCACCGTGTAAATATTCAATTCTTCATGTTGCCTTTGGTTTTTTTTGCCAAAATCTTTAAATGTGAATCCTCTGGTTCTTAACCTTCCTGCCCACAGGAACAGACTCTCTCTCAAATCTGTCTAGACCCATGGCTTTGTATCCCTTGATCCAATCTCCTCTCAACATTCCCTTCTCTAAGGAGCAGAGAAGGCTTTTATCAGCCATGATTGAATGGCGGTGCAGACTCATTCATAGCCTAACTCTACTCCTATATCTTATGTTCTCATGACTTTATTGAGGTGCATAAAATTATGAGGGGTGCAGAGGCGACACGATGGCACAGTGGTTAGCAGTGCTGCCTCACAGCGCCAGAGACCTGGGTTCGATTCCTGGCTTGGGTCGCTGTCTGTGCGGAGTCTGCATGTCCTCCCCGTGCCTGCGTGGGTTCCCTCCCACAGTCCAAAAAGGATTAGATGGATTGGCCATGCTAGATTGCCCCGTAGTGGCATGGGGAACTAGCTAGGGTAAATGCATGGGGTTATGGGAATAGGGCCTGGGTGGGATTGTGGTCAGTGCAGGCTCAATGGGCCAAATGGCCTCCTTCTGCACTGTGGGATTCTATAGGGTGGATAGGAAGGAACTTCTCCCCTTAGTAGTTGGGTCAATAACCCCAAGCAGTGTAGATTTAAAGTAAGGAGCAGGAGATTTAAAGGAGATTTGAGGAAAAATGTTTTCACCCAGAGAATGGTGGGAGTCTGGAACTCACTGCCTGAGAGGGTGGTAGAGGCGAGAACCCACACAACATTTAGATTCGCACTGGAAATGCCGTAGCATACAAGGCGAGAGACCAAGTGCTGGAAAATGGGATTAGTATCGATCAGTGCTTGCTGGCCGGCGCAGACACGATGGGCCGAAGAGCCTCTTTCTGTGCTGTAAAATCCTGTGGGTGGGACTTTCCACCTGCTCTCGCCCCAAAACTGGAAAATCTCACCAGGGGTCAACGGACCGCTCCATGGTCCGTCCCTCGCCCGCTCCGATTCCCGTGGCAGGCAGGTGAGAAGGACGGGAAAATTCACCCTCAAGACTCTATAACTCCAGCTTTTCCAATCTATCCACATAGTTGAAGCCTCCCATCCCAGGAACCATTCCCGGGAAATCTTTTCTGCGCCCTCTCCGAAACCTTCACATCAGACTGTGAATCCTTCCTTTCTACGTTTCAGCGCAATCACCTCTTATTCAAAGAATATTTCATTTGCATTTTCCAGAGTTTCAAAGAATGAGAGATTTGAGATTCACAAACCTCTTGCAGGACGCTGGCAGACTGGCTGCAGAAAGAATCTTTCCCCTGACTGACGAGGCAGGAACTGTGATGACTTCAGCCAGGCTAATGTGGTTGGCTTGCTAGAGTATGAACTACCTGATGAGTCCTTGGCGGCATGGTAGCACAGTGGTTAGCACTGCTGCTTTACAGCGCTACAGACCAGAGCTCGATTCCTGGCTTGGATGACTGTCTGGGTGGAGCTTGCACGTTCTCCCCGTGTCTGCGAGGGTTTCCTCCGGGTGCTCCGATTTCCTCCCACATTCTGAGAGACGTGCTGGTTCAATGCATTGACCTGAACAGGCGGCGGACTGTGGCGACTTGGGGAATTTCACAGCAACTTCGTTACAAAATGTGAGCCTTTACCTGTGACTAATTATTGGGGAGGCGGTGGTATCGTGGTATTGTCACTGATCCAGTAATCCAGCGACCCAGAGTAATGCTCTGGGGACCCGAGCTCAAATCCCACCAAGGCCGATGGTGAAATTTGAATTTGTTAAAAGTCAGATGATGACCATGGAACACCGTTGTTACAAAATTGTTCACTAATGTCCCTCAGGGAAGGAAATCTGTTGTTCTTACCTGGTCTGGCCTACATGTGACTCCAGGCCCACATTCTTAAGTGCCTGCAGGGATGGACAATAAAAAAACCTAAAAGAGATACCTGATGGGTCCTAATTGATGGTTAAATCAGGGAGCCTCATGCTCCCTATTTAAAGCAGGTGTGTCAGACTCCCAGCCTGCATTCAGCAGGGGGCAACTGGAGAGCTGGCTGTGTACAGATGTACGGTGTAAATAAAGTAACTTGGTGACGGGACTTTCACCTCCGTGGAGAAATTACAGAAACCATTTTGATTTGATCTCTTATTGTCACATGTATTGGGATACAGCGAAAAGTATTGTTTCTTGTGCGCTATACAGGGAAAGCATACCATTCATAGAGTACATAGGGGAGAAGGAAAGGAGAGGGTGCAGAATGTCATGTTACAGTCATAGCCAGGGTGTAGAGAAAGATCAGCTTAATATAAGGTAGGCCCATTCAAAAGCCTGATGGTAACAGGGAAGAAATTGTTCTCGAGTCGGTTGGTACATGATTTTGTGTCTTTTTCCCAATGGAAGAAGATGGAAGAGAGAATGTCCGGGGTGCGTGGGGAACTTGATTATGCTGGCTGCTTTTCCATGGCAACGGGAAGTGTAGACAGACTCAATGGATGGGAGGTTGGTTTGAGTTATGGACTGGGCTACGTTCATAACCCTTTGTAGTTTCTTGCATCTTGGTCAGAGCAGGAGCCATACCAAACTGGGGACATAATCTCAGAATAAGAGGCAGGCCATCCAAGACTGAGATGAGGAGGAATTTCTTCACTCAGAGGGTGGTGAATCTTTGGAATTCTCTACTCCAGGGTGCTGTGGAAGTTCAATCATTGAGCATGTTCGAGACAGAAATTGCTAGACGTCTGGAGACTCGTGCCAACAAGGGATACAGGGACAGTGCAGGAAAGTGACATTGAGGTAGATGGTGAGACATGATCTAATTAAATAGTAGAACACATTTGATGGGCTGAATGGCCTATTCCTGCTCCTAAGTTCCTTCCCATACTTCACGCTGTTCATCAAAGGGAGAGCTTTTTTTAAAGTTCATTCGTGGGACATTGACATCGCTGGCTAGGTCAGCATTTATTGCCCATCCCTAGTTGCCCTTGAGAAGGTGGTGGGTGAGCTGCCATCTTGAATCGCTGCAGTCCACATGCTGTGGGTTGACCCCCAATACGATAGGGAGGAAATTCCAGGGTTTTGACCCAGCGACTGCGAAGGAACAGCGATATATTTCCAAGTCAGGATGGTGAGCGATCTGGAGGGGGACTTGCAGGTGGTGGTGTTCCCATGTATCTGCTGCCCTTGTCCTTCTAGATGGAAGTGGTTGTGGGTTTGGAAGGTGCTGTCTAAGGAATTTTGGTGAATTGCTGCAGTGCATCTTGTAGATGGTACACACTGCTGCTACTGAGCGTTAGTGCTGGAGGGAGTGGATGTTTGTGGATGTGGTGCCAATCAAGCGGGGCTGCTTTGTCCTGGATGGTGTCGAGCTTCTTGAGTGTTGTTGGAGCTGCACCCATCCAGGCAAGTGGGGAGTATTCCATCACACTCCTGACTTGTGCTTTGTAGATGGTGAACAGGCTTTGGGGGGAGTCAGGAGGTGAGTTACTCGCTGCAGTATTCCTAGCCTCTGACCTGCTCTTGTAGCCACTATGTTTATGTGGTGAGTCCAGTTGAGTTTCTGGTCCAATGGTAACCCCAAGGATGTTGACATTGGGGGATTCAGTGATCCCCCCACCTCCCCCCACCTCCCCAATAATCCTGTACCGGCTGGCATTCGCAAACAGATAACATCAGGGCTAGTGTGTGAAAGGGACATGTCACTTCACAGAAGGCTGTGGGTTCAATTCCTACTGGAGACCTGTACAGAACAAGTATTACACTCTCAGTGTGAGGTGAGAATGTTTGATTTGATTTATTATTGTCACATGTATTGGGATACACTGAAAAGTATTGTTTCTTGCACACTATACAGACAAAACATACCATTCATAGAGTACATAGGGGAGAAGGAAAGGAGAGGGTGCAGAATGTAGTGTTACAGTCATAGCTAGGGTGTAGAGAATGATCAATTTAGTGCGAGGTAGGTGCATTCAAAAGTCTGACGGCAGCAGGGAAGAAGCTCTTTCTTTAGTCGGTTGGTACATGACCTCAGACTTTTGTATCTTTTTCCCGACGGAAGAAGGTGGGAAGAGGGAATGTCCGGGGTGCGTGGGGTCCTTGATTATGCTGGCTGCTTTCCCGAGGCATCAGAAAGTGTAGACGGAGTCAATGGATGGGAGGCTGGTTTGCATGATGAGTTGGGCTACTGATTTGATTTGATTTATTATTGTCACAGGTTTTATTAAAGTGAAAAGAGAAAGGTTTCAAAGGGACCTGAGGGGTAACTTCTTCACACAGAGGGCGGTGAGGATATGGAATGAGCTGCCAGAGAAAGTGGTTGAGGCAGGTTCAATAGCAACATTTAAAAAGCATTTGGATAAATACATGGATGGGAAAGGATTAGAGGGATATGGACCAAACACAGGCAATAGGGACTAGCTGGGAGACACCATGGTCGGCATGGACCAGTTGGGCCGAAGGGCCTGTTTCCGTGCTGTATTACTCCATGACTCTAGGACTCTATGACATGTATTGGGATACAGTGAAAAGTAATGTTTCTACACAGACAAAACATACCATTCATAGAGTACACTGGGGAGAAGGTAAGGAGGGTGCAGAATGTAGTGTTACAGTCATAGCTAGGGTGCAGAGAAAGATCAACTTAATATGAGGTAGGAACATTCAAAAGTCTGATGGCAGCAGGGAAGAAGCTGTTCTTGAGTCGGTTGATACGTGACCTCAGACTTTTTTATCTTTTAGCCGATGGAAGAAGGTGGAAGAGAGAATGTCCGGGGTGTGTGGGGTCCTTGATTACGCTGGCTGCTTTCCCGAGGCAGCGGGCAGTGTAGGTGGAGTCAATGGATGGGAGGCTGGTTTGCGTGATGGATTGGGCTACGTTCACAACCCTTTGTAGTTTCTTGCTTTTGTATCTTTTAGCCGACGGAAGACGATGGAAGAGAGTATGTCCAGGGTGCGTGGGGTCCTCAGCTGTTTTGCCGAGGCAGCGGCAAGTGTAGACAGTGTCAACAGTAAGTAGTCTCAAAACACCAGGTTAAAGTCCAACAGGTTTATTTGGTAGCACAAACTTTCGAAGTGCCGCTCCTTCACCAGGTGAGCGCTACGAAAGCTAGTGCTACCAAATAAACCTGTTGGACTTTAACCTGGTGTTGTGAGACTACTTACTGTGCCCACCCCAGTCCAACGCCGGCAACTCCAGATCAGAGACAGTGTCACTGGATGAGAGGCTGGTTTGTGTGGTAGACTGGGGCTACAGTCCACCTTTTTGAGGTTAACGCAAAAGATTGGACGTCAGACCATTCGAAGAAGAGTTGAAGAATCTCTTCAGGTCCTCTGGGAAACATTCTTACCTTCGAAAGGAAAAGCAGATTATCTGTTCATTTTACTCTCTGCTGTTTGTGGGAACTTGCTGCAGGCAAATTGACAGCGACAGTACTATACTCTGGTGATTGCAGTTCAGAGAAATTCATAGACGCAAGTTCTCCTTTTCTCTGTGTGTGTGTGTGTGTGTGAAACGACCTGCTATCCTAATGTATAGAGAGACCTGCATTCCAACTCTAATCTGTGCTTAGAACTAACCTGGGAGTGCTTGACACTGACACAAGTGTGCTTAATATCCTCTGTAGGGCTATTTTTAGCACACTGATGAATGCAGTCATAGAAATTCCTGTCAGTGCTATCCTAACGCAGATGTGAATCGATTTAAAATAAACAGCTTCAGTGGCTCTGCGAAAATGCAGATTAATTGCGGAGTTAAAAATAGCCTGCAGAGGAAATCAAACAGACAGGTGTCAAATGCGAGAGCACGTTGCATCCTTCACTGACATTGCCCAGCATGAGAATCCACCGAGAAGTGGGCGCAAGAAAAAAAAGAAAACACTCATGAATTTTTCAGTGCCAAATGCGTGCTTGGATTTCAGTTCTGCTCAATTGTTGAAGGCATTGTCTCAAAGCTGGTGTCAGGAGCTGAGATCAGACCTTGCAGCAGCAGAGATTACCCGGCGATATCACTGGACACTGGCTCCACAATCACCTCAATCCCTTGGCAGGGAGTTCAAAGTTTTTTATCTATTAGTGTCACGAGTAGGCTTACATTAACACTGCAATGAAGCTACTGTGAAAATCCCCTAGTCGCCACACTCTGGCGCCTGTTCGGGTACACTGAGGGAGAATTTAGCACGGCCAATTTCTCCCACAGTCCGAAAGGCGTGCTGGTTAGGGCGCATTGGCCGTGCTATATTCTCCCTCAGTGTAACCCGAACAGGCGCCAGAGTGTGGCGACTAGAGGATTTTCACAGTAACTTCATTGCAGTGTTAATGTAAGCCCCTACTTGTGACACTAATAAATAAACTTTAAAATTAACCAGCATGTCATAGAATCATAGAATCCTACAGTGCTGAATGAGGCCATTCAGCCCATCGAGCCTGTACCAACCACAGTCCCATCCAGGCCCTATCTCCCAACCCCATGCATTCACCCTAGCAAGTCCCCCGACACTGAGGGGCAATTTAGCATGGCCAATCCATCTAACCCACACATCTTTGAACACTAAGAGGCAATTTAGCATGGCCAATCCACCTAACCCACACATCTTTGAACACTAAGGCAATTTAGCATGGCCAAACCATCTAATCCTGCACATTTGGGACACTAAGGAACAATTTAGCATGGCCAACCCACTTAACCTGCACATCTTGGGACACTAAGGAACAATTTAGCATGACCAATCCACCTAACCCACACATCTTTGAACACTAAGGGGCAATTTAGCATGGCCAATCCATCTAATCCTGCACATTTGGGACACTAAGGGGCAATTTAGCATGGCCAATCCACCTAACCCACACATCTTTGAACACTAAGGGGCAATTTAGCATGGCCAATCCATCTAATCCTGCATATCCTGGGGCACTAAGGGGCAATTTAGCATAGCCAATCCATCTAATCCTGCACATCTTTGGACACTAAGGGGCAATTTAGCATAGCCAATCCATCTAACCTGCACATCTTTGGTCACTAAGGGGCAATTTAGCACGGCCAATCCACTTAACCTGCACATCTTTGGTCACTAAGGGGCAATTTAGCAAGGCCAGTCCACCTAATCCTGCATATCTTGGGACACTAAAGGGCAATTTAACATGGCCAATTCACCTAACCCGCACAGCTTTGGAGTGTGGGTGGAAACTGGAGCACCCAGAGGAAACCCATGCAGACACGGGGAGAATGTGCAAACTCTGCACAGACAGTGTCCCAAGCCGGGTATGGAACCCGGGTCTCTGGCGCTGTGAGGCAGCAGTGCTAACCACTGTGCCATGTGCCGCCACGGATACTCATGGGTTTGGGGGATTTCCTGTCATTATTGCGCCCCCAGTAGGGTTCGTTTAGCGGAGCCTGTGCTTCCCTGGGTCGGCTCTGCCAAGCGTTTTCAGAATGTCACATGGAGTTTGCTGCACAGAAATAGGCCATTCGGCCCAACTGGTCTCTGCTGGTGTTTATGCTCCATGTAGGTCTCTTCATCTCGTCCTGTCAGCATATCCTATACCCTGTGTGTTTAAATGCATCTATTCACCTTAACTACTCCACACATTAACAAGTTTTACATTCTCATCATTCTATGGATAAGGAAGTTTTCATGAATTCCCAGTTGGATTTATTAGCGAATATTGTACATCTATGACACCCCCACCCTACCCAGGGTTTTGGTCTGCCGCCTGTGCCCAGCACCCCTGTGGACAGAGCCACCCTACGACTGGGGCAGCACAGTGGTTAGCACTGCTGCCTCACAGCGCCAGGGAGCCGGGTTCAATTCTTGGCTTGGGTGACTGTCTGTTTGCATGTTCTCCCCGCGTCTGCGTGGGTTTCCTCCGGATGCTCTGGTTTCCTCCCACAGTCCAAAGATGTGCAGGTTAGGTGGATTGGCCATACTAAATTGCCCCTTAGTGTCCAAAGATGTGCAGGTTAGGTGGATTGGCCATACTAAATTGCCCCTTAGTGTTCAAAGATGTGCAGGTTAGGTGGATTGGTCATGCTAAATTGCCTTTTAGTGTTCAAAGATGTGTCGGTTAGGGGGATTGGCCATGGGAAATGCGCAGGGTTATGGGGATGAGGCACGGGTGTTGGGGTAAGATGCTCTTTGGAAAGTCAGTGGAGACTCGATGGGCTGAATGGCCGCCTTCTGCATAGTAAGGATTCTATGAACTACCCTAGCTTAACCTTAATGACCTCAATGTGTCAAACTTTGGCGGCTGTTGAAAGAAGCACAAAGGAACACTGGGTGTAAACTCTTTCACCTGCTACAGGAGGAACTGGTTGGGGAGGAGTGGGGAGGAGTGGGGGAGAGAAATGGAACCATTTAATGGAGGCACTTCAGAACTAACAACTGTGGTTCTACCCTCTGTGTGGTAGTACCTGTCTGATTTTGGACGAGGCAGCCAGTTTTTAGTGGCAGGGCTGAACAATGTCTCCCGTGGCGTGAGGCAGGATCCTTGTCTATAAAGTCACAGGTTCTTGTTTAATAATCATCGAGATAGTTCTTCATAAAAGCCAAATATAGCGGATGATGGAAATGTGGACTGAAAACTGAAAGGGCAGCGATATCACCGGCCATTCATGTCACATTCCCGTTGCAGCAAAGTCGGAGAATTTGGCGCACAGCCGAATTTCCGTTCACTGCAGTGGGATGGGGAAAATCCGCCCGGAACTGGCCGTCCCGATCCGACCAAAATGCTGGAAAAGCTCAGCAGGTCTGACAGTGTCCGTGGACAGTTAATGTTCCGAGTTGACTCTTCAGTGGGATGGGGTTCCCGTGGGATGGGGTTTCAGTGGGATGGGGTTCCAGTGGGATGGGGTTTCAGTGGGATGGGGTTCCAGTGGGATGGGGTTTCAGTGGGATGGGGTTCCAGTGGGATGGGGTTTCAGTGGGTTGGGGTTCCAGTGGGATGGGATTCCAGTGGGATGGGGTTCCAGTGGGATGGGGTTTCAGTGGGATGGGGTCTCAGTGGGTTGGGGTTCCAGTGGGATGGGGTTTCAGTGGGTTGGGGTTCCAGTGGGATGGGGTCTCAGTGGGATGGGGTTCCAGTGGGTTGGGGTTTCAGTGGGATGGGGTTTCAGTGGGATGGGGTTCCAGTGGGATGGGGTTCCAGTGGGATGGGGTTCCAGTGGGATGGGGTTTCAGTGGGATGGGGTTCCAGTGGGATGGGGTTCCAGTGGGATGGGGTTCCAGTGGGATGGGGTTCCAGTGGGATGGGGTTCCAGTGGGATGGGGTCTCAGTGGGATGGGGTTTCAGTGGGATGGGGTTTCAGTGGGATGGGGTTTCAGTGGGATGGGGTTTCAGTGGGATGGGGTTCCAGTGGGATGGGGTTCCAGTGGGATGGGGTTCCAGTGGGATGGGGTTCCAGTGGGATGGGGTTTCAGTGGGATGGGGTCTCAGTGGGATGGGGTTCCAGTGGGATGGGGTTTCTTTCTTAAGCAGCTTTTAAAACTCGAAAGATATTGCATTTTCTGACTTTTGCTTGCCGTTGATTTCTTAAACTGTTGAGATTGTTTTGCAAAGTCCGTCACAAATCTGCACATTTCTACATGGGCCGGGATTCTCCCAAAAAAAGTCTCAGTTGCCAACGGGTAGGAAATTGGGAGTAAATCCCGACATTTTAGTGTGATTGCCAGAGTGAATCTCCCACACTCTGTGCATCACAGTGTGCCCTGGCGTGATTCACTCTGAAAATCAGGGGACAGGGCCTATTACCCCCCCCACACAGCCTGGACCTCCCCACCCCCCGATGACCACTCTGACCCCCTCTCCCCTCGGCAACCCCAACCACCCTCCCCTGGATGGCCAGCCCCGATCGCCTTCCCTGCCTCATTCCCTCCCTCCCCCCACCGAGCCCAATTGCATAGTGGCAGTGGGTCCCCCCGCCACCTACCGATCACCCCCCCCCATAGACCCCACCCCCCAGTAGGCCCCCCCCTTTGGCCCTGCCCCCTTGGCACTGCCTGATGTCCGATGGGCAATGATGAGGTGCCAGGCTGGCACTGCCAGACTCCCTTACCGCCGACCTCCAGGGGGGGGCCTGTCTTCCCTCCAAGTGGGGTCGGGTTGCCTCTTCCGCATTAGTGGGGAGCAGTTGTAAACCCCACTGGAGGTGGGGAGGGGGGGGGGGGAGGGTGGGGGGTAGGGGAGGGGCTGGGGGCTGCGGTGGGGGGGAGGTGTGCGGTGTGGAGACTCTCACGGGCCCGGAGAATTCAGTCCCGGGCCAGCTAATCATACGGAAATGGAGATTTTTAATCTTATTCATGGGGTCAGGGTTAGTGAACAAGGCCGATTTCAATCTTGCGACCCACTGAGATGAAGGAGGGCCACTCCCTAGCCTGGGTTGCCCACCGCTGGATTAGTTAGTTGGCACCTCGCTACTTTGTAAAGGCTGCAGAGTATATGCTTACAGATAGAGTTCATTTTCCATTCAATGCCTTCAGGAGGAAGTAATAGCTGACTGGGTGTAATATGGCCAGCTAATCAATATCTCTCATTTTGCAGCATTGCCCACAGTTAAATGGCGATGGCCTAGTGGTATTATCGCTAGGCTATTAATCCAGAAACCCAGCTAATGCTCTGGGGACCAGCGTTCGAATCCCGCCCACAGCAGATGGTGGAATTTGAATTCAATTAAAAAATATCTGGAATTAAGAATCTACTGATGAAACCATTGTCGGAAAAACCCATCTGGTTCACTAGTGTCCTTTAGGGAAGGAAATCTGCCGTCCTTACCCGGTCTGGTCTACATGTGACTCCAGCACCACAGCAATGTGGTTGACTCTCAACTGCCCTCGGAACAAGGGGGAACTAGAGATGGGCAATAAATGCTGGCCAGCCAGCGACGCCCATGTCCCACAAATGAATTAAATAAATTGACCCCCAGATCATAATCCCTGCTCAGCGCCAGAAGCCATGGTGTATCTTAGATTCATGGTCACCTTCCAGTTTAATACTATACAAACTGTCCTATTGAAGGCCCAGGTAATTTAAAGATGTTATATGCTAAGATGGAGAGATGTTGTATTGCCTTATAACAGGCAGTGACACAAAATCTGCTATCTCCCGACTTCAGATTATCTGAGTCATGGGACTTTAGGTTCCTCTGTTCTCTACCGTGTTATCTATCATTGGCAAATATGAAGCCACCTCCGCAATCGCTACTTTATGTTACGTTATAAATGATGATACGGAGGATTACACATTTCATTGTTAAAGGCAACACGGTAGTCTCCCTGAGCCGGTAATCCCTGGTCTGCGCTGTGCTAGCACAATGTCAGGCAAAGGAGCAACATGGATATTACCATCAGTGAAGGTATTCTCACAACTTAAAGGCTTTTAATGGGATGTCTAAATTTAGCTCCCAGTTCAATGGCAGCCTGAGGGGAAAAAATGAGGTGCAGATGTGACGTGATCCAGGAACTGAGACATCATCACACTTTGGGTTGCTCCCCCCCATCTTCCATTCACGGAGTGGGCGGTATTGTCTGAAATGTTTTAGACACAAACTTCGACCAGTTTCTTACACTTACTCAACTGCCTTTACTTTATAAGACAGACAAAGATCTGTGATTCAATCTTAGCTTTATTAAGTGGCACGGTGGTTCCCCCCGCTCTCTCTCTCTCTCTCCCTCCTCTCGCTCTCTCTCTCCCTCCTCTCGCTCTCTCTCCCTCCCTCCTCTCGCTCCGGGTGGCACAGTGGTCAGCATCGCTGCCTCACAGCAGGTGTAATCCCATCCATTTTTTCCATCTGTGAGCTTAGCTGTTACATGTGGTTAGCACTGCTGCCTCACAGCTCCAGGGACCCGGGTTCGATTCCCGGCTTGGGACACTGTCTGTGTGGGGTTTGCACGTTCTCCCCGTGTCTGCATAGGTTTCCTCCGGATGCTCCAGTTTCCTCCCACAGTCCAGAGATGTGCGGGTTAGGTGGATTGGCCATGCTAAATTGCCCCTCAGTGTCGGGGGAATTGGAAGGGTAAATACGCAGGGGATAGGGCCTGGGTGTAATTGTTCTTGGTGCAGACTCATCCGGCCTCATTTTGCATTGTAGGGATTCTATGTGTAGTGGTTTGGTGCAGTGGGAACATAACAGTGCAAAGGCTATCAGTGAATAACTGATAATGTGGGCACAACGGTGGCACAGTGGTTAGCACTGCTGCCTCACAGCGCCAGGGACGTTCGATTCCCGACTTGGGTCTCTGTCTATGCGGAGTCTGCACGTTCTCCCCATGTCTGCGTGAGTTTCCTCCGGATGCTCCGGTTTCCTCCCACAGTCCGAAAGATGTGTGGGGTATGGTGATTGGCCATGCTAAATTGCCCCTTAGTGTCCCAGGGTGTGTAGGTTAGAGGGATTAGAGGGGTAAATGTGTGGGGATGGGGTGGGATTGTTGTCGATGGGCCAAATGGCCTCCTTCTGCACTGTAGGGATTCAATGGCTTCTATGAAAAACACTCATGGATTAAAGAAACAATTCTTACACAGTAGATTAAGTTAACTTTCACCAAACTAGGCTAATTGCCTGAGAAATAGATATTATCCGGTTTGGTGAAATCGATTTGGGCTGTTGAATTCAATTCACTGAGCTCACGGCGACAGATGAATTCAGGGTTCTCTTAGCACGAATCTGGATCTCGCCCTCTTGCATGGTCCCAGGTCACAGTCGGTTTGGTGGAGTCTTCGCTGGAGTTTGTCTTGAAAAATGGCTGCTTTTGTCCTTCTCCTATCTTCTTCGAATGTTTGCTGGTTTTCGGCCAATGGGGCAACGAGTAGGGGGGGTATCGCAACACTCAGTGAGGTTAGGCCAGATCATCCTAGTTGTACATATCCCTTTAATAGCAGGGAGTGTGACTGAATGCACAATCGTAATGTCTTCTGGCTGATGGGAATCGGGCCGTTATGACTATTCCATTGTAAAGTTTGAGCCTCTCCATTCTATACGTAAGAAGTTTGGGTTCTGGTTTCAGGTCATGATGACTATTGTTAAGGTGAAGCACGCCTGTTCAATATGTGAGACAGTTCTGGTATGTGTCCCTGTTGGCTTTGGACCATAAGACCATAAGATGTGGGAGCAGAATTAGGCCGCTCGGCCCATCGAGTCTGCTTCGCCATACAATCATGGCTGATATTTTTCTCGTCCCCATTCTCCTGCCTTTTCCCCACAACCCCTGATCCCCTTATTCATCAAGAACCTATCTATCTCTGTCTGAAAGACACTCAATGACCTGGCCTCCACAGCCTTTTGTGGCAAAGAGTGCCACAGATAACCTGTGGTTTGACCTGTTGTAACCTCATAGAAACAGTTTTTAGCTGCATTAATTTAAAATGTCCAGGACACTAAGGGGCAATTTAGCATGGCCAATTAACATACCCCACACATCTTTCGGACTGTGGGAGGAAACCGGAGCACCCGGAGGAAACCCACGCAGACACGGGGAGAACGTGCAGACTCCGCATAGACAGAGACCCAAGTCGGGAATCGAACCCAGGTCCCTGGTGCTGTGAGGCAGCAGTGCTAACCACTGTGCCACCGTAGTGCCCACATTGTCAGTTATTCACTGATAGCCTTTGCAACTGTTATGTTCCCACTGCACCAAACCACTACACATAGAATTTCTCAGGCCTTGTCCATTTAACCACAGTGACTACATCTGTCATGTCCTATTATAGAATCATGGAATCCCTGCAGTGCAGAAGGAGGCCATTCGGCCCATTGAGTCTGCACTGACAACAATCCCACCCAGCCCCTGTATGAATTTGGTCAGGTGCTTTCCACTATCTTGGAGGAAGGTCGAAGACATGGTCCTCTGCTGTTGGGTCAGCGACAAGGTGTTGCTTCTTTATTCTGCATGTGTCCCAAGGTTCTGTCCACCTGGGATGATGGGGTTGGTACCAGATGTATGACTATTGATGGCTGTTCGCCAGAATGGTCGGCACAATTTCAAAGTAGTTTCAAAGATGGCCAAAACCACAAGAAAATGGCCTCTAAACAGTTCAAAGCATTAGCAGCGATGGAGAGGAAGGCCAGGCCGAGGTCCCTGCCCTTTTGCCACTAACCCAAACTCCCACTGGGAACCAAACAAGTGCCAACACTTGGCAAGGACTATTTTGGATTTGATTGCCTCACAAAGCCGGTCGACACTCACTGCCTGGTCTCACACCAAGAACCTGGGCGGACCGTGGCTGGCTGCCCAGATTTGATTCAATTTGACTTATTATTGTAACATGCATCGGGATACAGTGAAAAGTATTGTTTCTTGCGCGCTATAGAGATAAAGCATACCGTTCATAGAGGAGAAGGAAAGAAAGGGTGCAGAAGATAGTGTTACACTCATAGCGAGGGTGTAGAGAAAGATCAATAGTTTAAGTATTAGTGTCACAAGTCGGCTTACATTAACACTGCAATGAAGTTACTGTGAAAATCCCCTGGTCACCACACTGCGGGCGCCTGTTCGGGTACACTGAGGGAGAATTTAGCACGGCCGATGCACCCTAACCAGCACGTCTTTCGGACTGTGGGAGGAAACCGGAGCACCCGGAGGAAACCCACGCAGCCATGGGGAGAACATGCAAACTCCACACAGACAATGACCTATGCCAGGAATTGAACCGGGTGCTGTGACGCAGCAGTGTTAACCACTGTGCAGCCCCATATAGCTAGGGTGCAGAGAAAGATGAGCTTAATATATGGTGGGACCATTCAAAAGTCTGACGGCAGCAGGGAAGAAGCTGTTCTTGAGTCGGTCGGTACGTGACCTCAGACTTTTGTATCTTTTTCCCGACGGAAGAAGGTGGGAGAAAGAATGTCCGGGGTGTGTGAAACCAGTGGGATGGGGTTTGTGGGGGAGTGGGGACTCGGGGGTAGAGGGTGGTGGTAGTGGGGGGGGGGGGGGTGGCTCCGGGGGACAGTAAAGGGGTGAGAGTTCTCGGGGCTGAAGTGAAGCCTCTGTGTATCTCAAGCAATGCAGCATTTCTATTTGTCAAACATCAGTCTGTGTGTCATCCCCTGGGTAGAATTCACAAACGATTCTGAAATGTGATGGCGAATGAGCACCATTACATCACATTGCCTCTTCGGAATAAATCCCAAAGTAAATGAAATGCTACCGAAGGATATAGAAATATAAAAAGTGGATGGGAAGATGCAATTGCCAAAGCATATGTTCCAATTATATTCATCACAGCATTACAGAAGGATCGTTATCTTTGAATAATTATAATTACACTCGGGTCAGTTACAGTGAAGCTTAACACATTGGTTAACTTTAGGCTTACACCCAGCCTAGAAGTTAACCCTTTCATGTTTATTCCATTTGCTCCTGTAATTATGGCATAATGGGGCAGCGCGGTGGCACAGTGGTTAGCACTGCTGCCTCACAGCACCAGGGACCCGGGTTCGATTCCCGGCTTGGGTCACTGTCTGTGTGGAGTTTGCACATTCTCCCCGTGTC
Source organism: Mustelus asterias (assembly GCF_964213995.1). Lineage (NCBI taxonomy): Eukaryota > Metazoa > Chordata > Chondrichthyes > Carcharhiniformes > Triakidae > Mustelus > Mustelus asterias. Next base: position 7,052,083 of record NC_135829.1, on the reverse strand, counting down.
TGCATGGGTTTCCTCCGGGTGCTCCGGTTTCCTCCCACAGTCTGAAAGACGTGCTGGTTAGGTGCGTTGGCCGTGCTACATTCTCCCTCAGTGTACCCGAACAGGCGCCGGAGTGTGGCGACTAGGGAGAATTTCGCAGTAGCTTCATTGCAGTGTTAATGTAAGCCTTACTTGTCACTGATAAATAAACTTTAACTTTAAAAATAGGATAATGGTGTGAAACTCTAAACATGTTTAAGTCATATTGTTTTAAAATGCAAGTAGCTAGGAACAGAAGGGAGCCATTCAGCCCCTTGAACCTGTTCTGTTATTCAATTCAATCATAGCTGATCCATGCGATAAATTGATTTCTGTGTCCAAACAACCCAGCTTAACAAAGAATCTATCATTCCCAGTTTCAACATTTTCAATTGACCCCCCAACGGCCTCAATGGAACTTTGAAGGAGAAAGTTCCAGATTCCAGGTGGCACAGTGGGTTAGCACTGCTGCCTCACAGAGCCAGAGACCCAGGTTCGATTCCAGGCTTGGGTCACCGTCTGTGCGGAGTTTGCACGTTCTCCCCGTGTCTGCGTGGGTTTCCTCCGGGTGCTCCGGTTTCCTCTCAGTCTGGAAGGTGTGCTGGTTAGGGTGCATTGGCCGTGCTAAGTTCTCCCTCAGTGTACCCTAACAGGAGTGTGACGACTGGGGGGGATTTCCACAGTAACTTCATTGCAGTGTTAATGTAGGCCTACTTGTGACACTAATAAATAAAATTTCAAACATTTCATTGGCCATGTATCATTTTACTTGGAGAATGATTCAAAATATAAAAATCCAGAATTGGTTCCACCGTGGCAAAAAAAAAATGACTTCTCAATAAAGTTAAAGATATGTTCCTTATTTTTAAAAATACTTTAAAAAACACACAGTTCCATGTCTTGTGTTCATTGTAGACTTAAATGCTGGAAACTGCATCATTTTTCTTGGGAGAGGACCGTGTTTATAAACACCTATCAAATTCATATCCTGCATTGAGATTTCTTGCTGGTTAATTCTTCCAAAGTAAGTGAGAGGATGTTGATATTTCTGTAGCTTTGCGCTATTACTATACTACATTAGTGTTATCACTGTATCACTTTACGATATTAGTACTCCAATTCTCTTCCCGCATCTAATAACGCTCAAAGGCAGACTTTTGCCTGTTTCCATAGCTAGTCATTCCCGGAACAGGTCACTAGTAGCACAGTAGCACAGTGGGGGGCACGGTAGCACAGTGGGGGGCGGCACGGTAGCACAGTGGTTAGCACTGCTGCTTCACAGCTCCAGGGTCCCGGGTTCGATTCCCGGCTCGGGTCACTGTCTGTGTGGAGTTTGCACATTCTCCTCGTGTCTGCGTGGGTTTCCTCCGGGTGCTCCGGTTTCCTCCCACAGTCCAAAGATGTGCGGGTTAGGTTGATTGGCCAGGTTAAAAATTGTCCCTTAGAGTCCTGGGATGTGTAGGTTAGAGGGATTAGCGGGTAAATATGTGGGGGTGGGGCCTGGGTGGGATTGTGGTCGGTGCAGACTCGATGGGCCGAATGGCCTCCTTCTGCACTGTAGGGTTTCTATGGTTCTATGGTTCTAGTCTGTCGCCGGGGGCTTATAGCTTGAGGGGTGCCAATCCACATCAAGACTGGCTGATCAGGAGTCTCTCCCGCTCTTACGGCACGGTGGCACAGTGGTTAGCACTGCTGCCTCACAGCTCCAGGGAACCTGCGTTCGATTCCCAGCTTGGGTCACTGTCTATGCAGAAGGAGGCCATTCGGCCCATCGAGTCTGCACCAAGCACAATCCCACCCAGGCCCTATCCTCACAATTACATGCATTTACTCTAGCTAGTCCCCCTGGCACTAAGGGTTAATTTAGCAAGGCCAATCCACCCTAAACCGCACATCTTTGGACTGTGGGAGGGAACCGGAGGAAACCCACGCAGACACGGGGAGAACGTGCAGACTCCACACAGACAGTGACCTAAGCCGGGAATTGAATCTGGGTCCCTGGCGTTGTGAGACAGCAGTGCTAACCACTGTGCCACCGTGCCGCACAGGACATCAGGAGTCTGCACATTCTCCCTGTGTCTGCGTGGGTTTCCTCCGGGTGCTCCAGTTTCCTCCCACAGTCCAAAGATGTGTAGGTTAGGTGCATTGGCCATGCTAAGTTGCCGCTTAGTCTCCAAAAATGTTCAGGTTAGGTGGTTTAGCTGTGGTAAATTGCCCCTTAGTGTCCAAAGATGTGCAGGTTAGGTGGATTGGCCATGCTAAGTTGCCCCTTAGTCTCCAAAGATGTTCAGGTTAGGTGGTTTAGCTGTGGTAAATTGCCCCTTAGTGTCCAAAGATGTGCAGGTTAGGTGGATTGGCCACGCTAAATTGCCCCTTAGTGTCCCGGGATGTGTAAATTAGAGGGATTGTTGGGGTAAGTATGTGGGGTTGTGGGAAATGGACCTGGGTGGGATTGTTATTGGTGCAGACTCGATGGGCTGAATGGTTTTCTTCAGCACTGTACGATTTCTATGATTACCGCCACCCATTGACGTGTTTGGAAGGTTTTACAGATTGATACTCAACCTTTTTGGCCGCATTTTGAACGCACCTTCCTCGGTCATCCTGGGGTGGGATTCGAACCTGGAGCTTCTAGGTCAGAGGCAGAGACACTACCCCCTGCACCTATCACATTAGTATAGCTGTAAGTTATCTCTGTGTTACTTTACTATACCACAGTGGCTGTCGGTTATCAGACCGTGCTCCACTCCAGTTGCACTGTTGTTATCCATTTTCACATGTCTTTTGACAACATTGGCTGACTGTCCCGACACGGCCTGAATATGCGGAGAGAGGGGTTTTCCGGACATATTTGGAACTCAGGAGGCGAGTGAGCAGAAAGGTCAGAGAAAGTAATGACCACGTTAACGCTGGGGACACAGTGGCGTAGTGGCATTGTCACTGGAATAGTAATCCAGAGTCCGAGGGCAAGGTCTGGGGGGGGACCCGGGTTCGAATCCCGCCACGGCAGATGGTGAAATTTGAATTCAATAAAAATCGGGAATTAAAAATCTAATGATGACCATGAAACCATTATCGAGTCGAGTAGGGGGTTTTAGTTCAGTCGGGCAGCATGTTCGGTGCAGGCTTGGAGGGCCGAAGAGCCTGTTCCTGTGCAGTAATGTTCTTTGGTTGTCATAAACCCCACCTGGTTCACTAATGTCCCTTTAGAGAGGGAAATCTGCCGTCCTTACCCGGTCTGGCCTACATGTGACTCCAGAGCTACAGCAACGTGGTTGGGTCTCAGATGCCCTCTGAAATAGATGGCAGCTAGAGACGGGCAATAAATGCTGGCCCAGCCAGCGGCACCCATGTCCTGGGCGGCACAGGTGGCACAGTGGTTAGCACTGCTGTCTCACAACGCCAGGGACCCGGATTCAATTCCCAGCTTGGGTCACTGTCTGTGTGGAGTTTGCACGTTCTCCCTGTGTCTGCGTGGGTTTCCTCCGGTTCCCTCCCACAGTCCAAAGATGTGTGGGTTAGGGTGGATTGGCCACGCTAAATTAACCCTTAGTGCCAGGGGGACTAGCTAGAGTAAATGCATGTAATTGTGAGGATAGGGCCTGGGTGGGATTGTGGTTGGTGCAGACTCGATGGGCTGAATGGCCTCCTTCTGCACTGCAGGGATTTTATGGGAATGAATAATGAAAAATAAATGAAGATGAAGGAGTTTGTCGGCGAGAGAGCGGGAGAGGAGGTTTGGATATACACTCGTAGGAAAAACTAGAACCAGAGGCCACAACCTCAGTGACCAGTGGAGTGCCCCAGGGATCTGTTCTGGGACCCTTGCTGTTTGTCATTTTCATAAATGACCTGGATGAGGAAGTGGAGGGATGGGTTGGTAAGTTTGCTGACGACACCAAGGTAGGTGGTGTTGTGGATAGTTTGGAGGGATGTCAGAAGTTGCAGCGAGACATAGATAGAATGCAAGACTGGGCGGAGAAGTGGCAGATGGACTTCAACCCGGATAAGTGTGTAGTGATCCATTTTGGCAGATCCAATGGGATGAAGCAGCAGTATAATATGAAGGGTACCATTCTTAGCAGTGTAGAGGATCAGAAGGACCTTGGGGTCCGGGTCCATAGGACTCTTAAATCGGCCTCGCAGGTGGAGGATGCGGTCAAGAAGGCGTACGGCGTACTAGCCTTCATTAATCGAGGGATTGAGTTTAGGAGTCGGAAGATAATGCTGCAGCTTTATAGGACCCTGGTTAGACCCCACTTGGAGTACTGCGCGCAGTTCTGGTCACCTCATTACAGGAAAGATGTTGAAGCCATTGAAAGGGTGCAGAGGAGATTTACAAGGATGTTGCCTGGATTGGGGGGCATGCCTTATGAGGATAGGTTGAGGGAGCTTGGTCTCTTCTCCCTGGAGAGACGAAGGATGAGAGGTGACCTGATAGAGGTTTACAAGATGTTGAGAGGTCTGGATAGGGTAGACTCTCAGAGGCTATTTCCAAGGGCTGAAATGGTTGCTACGAGAGGACACAGGTTTAAGGTGCTGGGGGGTAGGTACAGAGGAGATGTCAGGGGTAAGTTTTTCACTCAGAGGGTGGTGGGTGAGTGGAATCGGCTGACGTCGGTGGTGGTGGAGGCAAACTCGTTGGGGTCTTTTAAGAGACTTCTGGATGAGTACATGGGATTTAATGGGATTGAGGGCTATAGATAGGCCTAGAGGTAGGGATATGATCAGCGCAACTTGTGGGCCGAAGGGCCTGTTTGTGCTGTGGCTTTCTATGTTCTATGTTCTAAAGGGAGGATCCTTTAAAACAGAGATGTGGAGGAATTTCTTCAGCCAGAGAGTGGTGAATCTGTGGAACTCTTTGCCACAGAAGGCTGTGGAGGCCGGGTCATTGAGTGTCTTTAAGACAGAGATAGATAGGTTCTTGATTAATAAGGGGGTCAGGGGTTATGGGGAAAAGGCAGGAGAATGGGGGATGAGAAAAATATCAGCCATGATTGAATGGCGGAGCAGACTCGATGGGCCGAGTGGCCTAATTCTGCTCCTATGTCTTATGGTCTTGTGGAGGGAGTATCGAAGGATGACAATTATCAGAAGACAGTCTTTCTACTGTTGGAGTTGTAGCTAGTTTGTCAAAGCAATGGACTGCAAGTCAGGCCAAACGAGAGGTGGTAAAGATACGGCTGCCAAGCATATTTGCCCGCTCTCAGTTGCTGCCAAGCCGTATGTGTGTTATTTTGTTTGGAACCCCATGAGATTTCTGCCTGGCTGATCAGTGATCTCAGTCTCCAGCCTCACTGCCTGATCCCGCACAGTCTGCCATTTCCTACAATACGCGTTCCCGTTGAGCCCCTGGGTTATTTTTAGCGTAATTTCCACCCCATTTCCCTTTTGTTTCTCTTTTTCCCTGGCTCCTGTCCTGAAAGCTCCAGTCAGCAGCTTCAGAGGTGGCCACAGCAGATGGATAACTCCTCTGAAGTTGGTGCCAAGAGGGAGACAGTCAGAATGTTCGCCTCTTAAGCCAAAGTTGCCCATCCTGAATTAGAAAAGGAACTAAAATAGTCACTCGAACAGAGATCGGATGAGGAGTGCAGGGGAGGCAAAGGGACCAGGCAGAATTATTTTTTTATTCATTCGTGGGACATGGGCATCATTGGCTGGGCCAGCATGTATTGCCCATCCCTAGTTGCCCTTGAACGGAGCGGCTCGCTCGGGCCATTTCAGAGGGCAGTTGAGAGTCATATGGAGAGAGTGCAGAATCGTAGTGTTACAGCCATAGCTAGGGCGTAGAGAAAGATCAACTTAATGCAAGGTCCATTCAAAAGTCTGATGGCAGCAGGGAAGAAGCTGTTCTTGAGTCGGTTGGTACGTGACCTCAGACCTTTGTATCTTTTCACCGACGGAAGAAGGTGGAAGAGAGTATGTCCGGGGTGCGTGGGGTCCTTAATTTTGCTGGTATATGTTTTGCTGATGGGGGGGGCAATGGCTTAGTGGTATTATTGCTAGATATTATGTAGGGGGTAGGGCCTGGGTGGGATTGTGGTCGGTGCAGACTCGATGGGCCAAATGGCCTCCTTCTGCACTGTAGGGTTTCTATGAAATCTCTATGAAAATATGAATCCACGGAAAGATGGCACCTCAGACAGTGCAGCACTCCCACTGTGCTGCAAGCCCACCTTATGTGCCCATGTCAATTGGACTTGATCACACAACCTTCTGATGCAGTGGTGACTGGGAGCGGTGACTGACAAACATGTGACTGTCCCCTTGGTCTGTCCCAATCTAGTAACGCTGAGCGATGTTTTTGTTTTAATCATTCGTGGGACACGGGCGTCGTTGGCAGCATTTGTTGTCCATCCCCTAGTTGCCCTGAACTGAGTGTCTCGCTCGGCCATTTCACAGGGCAGTTAATTGTCAACCACATTGCTGTGGCCCTGGAGTCACATGTAGGCCAGACCGGGTAAGGACGGCAGATTAGTGAACCAGATGAGTTTTCCCGACAATCAACAATGGTTTCATGGTCATCAGTAGATTCTTAATTCCAGATATTTTTCATTGAATTCAAATTCCACCATCTGCCGTGGCGGGATTCGAACCCGGCTCCCCAGAACATCAGCTGAGTTTCTAGATTAACAGTCTAACGATCATACCATTAGACCATCCCCTCCCCATCAGTAAAATATCCACCTGCAAAATGTTTAACTTTAAAATCTTGTGTTTCAATTACAATTGAAGTAACTGATCATAGAATCCCTACAGTGCAGAAGGAGGCCATTCAGCCCATTGAGTCTGCACCGACCACAATCCCACCCAGTCTCTATCCACACGTACTTACCCTGCTAATCCCCTTAAACTAAATGTCTTGGGACAATAGGGACAATCTCGCATGGCCAATCAACCTCACCCGCACATCTTTGGACATTAAGGGGCAATTTAGCAAGGCCAATCCACCTAACCTGCACATCTTTGGAGGGTGGGAGGAAACCGGAGCACCCGGAGGAAACCCACGCAGGCACGGGGAGAACGTGCAGACTCCGCACAGACAGTGACCCAAGCCGGGAATCGAACCAGGATCCCTGGCGCTGTGAGGCATCAGTGCTAACCACTCAGTAACACAACCTGTTTATACTGTTGTGTTTTAAGTTATAACTTATGTATGCATAGGTACTGTACAATGCCACCGTGAAATTTAATTGAAATTGTCTCCTAACTACTTGCGCCTACGAGCTCTTTCAGGAATGGATTCTGCCCAGCCCATGTTGCCGGTGAACATTTTGCAAACGTTACTTCTGATGTAAGTTGCTGAATGTCCCCACCGAATGACAGAGGGCCAATTCTGGAGAAGCGATCATTTTAAAAATCTCTTCCTCTCTCTCATTGCACCTCCTGACTCAGTAACAATAAGCTGACAATTCAGGAATAACCAGGAATATCATATTGCATCAAGTCTGAATAAAAGAACCCTTCCAAATTGACAATGTACTTGAAATCTTAGAAATTCAGATTGGCAATCACTGAGCTCAGCAAAGTGCCCTCATGCTACACGCTGGAGCTATTAATAGCGAACATCACCATGTGGGAACTGTTGCAAAACTATCAACACAACAACTTGTATTTATGTAGCACCTCTAACATGGTGCAACATCCCAAGGCGCTTTGCGGTGTTATCAGACAGAACTTCACACCGAACCCCAGAAGGGAAATCAAGGACAGGTGGCCACAAGCTTGGTAAAGGAACTAGGTTTGAAGGAAGGCCTTCTCGGAGGTAGACATCTGGAAGGATTCAGGGAGGGAATTGTGACCTTGAGGCCTATGCAGCCCAAGGCGTGGCCAATATTAGTGAAATGCTGAAAAACCCAGGATGTTCAAAGAGGCCCGAATTTGAGGAACGGAGAGAACTCGGAGAGTTTTCCGGCTGAAGGGAATTATGGAGAGGGTGGGATTTGAAGAGCAAATTCGTTATTCAAATCCCGCCCTCTCCATAATTTCCTTTAACAGGACAACTCTCCAAGTTCTCAACATTTTTTTTACACCAGTTATCATAGCATAGACTTATAGAATCCTTACAGTGCAGAAGAAGCCATTTGGCCCATTGAACCTGCAACGACTCTCTGATAGAGTATCTAACCCAGGCCCTCTCCCCTGCCCTATCCTTGGGGCGGCACAGTGGTTAGCACTGCTGCCTCATGGTGTCAGTGACACGGGTTCGATTCCCAGCTTGGATCACTGTTTGTGCACGTTCTCCCCGTGTCTGCATGGGTTTCCTCTGGTGCTCCAGTTTCCACCCACAGTCCGAAAGACATGCTGGTGGATTGGCCATGCTAAATTGCCCCTTAGTGTGCAAAGATGCGCAGGTTAGGTGGATTGGCCATGCTAAATTGCCCCTAAGTGTCCAAAGATGTGCAGGTTAGGTGGATTGGCCATGCTAAATTGCCCCTTAGTGTCCAAAGATGTGCAGGTTAGGTGGATTGCCCATGGTAAATCGCCCCTAAGTGTCCAAAGATGTGCAGGTTAGGTGGATTGGCCATGCTAAATTGCCCCTTAGTGTCCAAATATGTGCAGGTTAGGTGGATTGGCCATGCTAAATTGTCCCTTAGTGTCCAAAGATGTGCAGGTTATGTGGATTGGCCATGCTAAATTGCCCATTAGTGTCCAAATATGTGCAGGTTAGGTGGATTGGCCATGCTAAATTGTCCCTTAGTGTCCTAGGATGTGTGGATTAGGGGGATTAGTGGGGCAAATATGTGGGGTTATGGGGATAGGCCCTCTGTAAGATGCTCTGTGGGAGAGTCGGTGCAGACTCGATGGGCCGAATGGCCGCCTTCTGCACTGTAAATCAAACCACAGTTGCCAGAATTTGTGTTTGATTGGTTCCAAGGTAAGTAGTGGAACCCATAAAATATGAAAGATTAAATTTGATTTTTTTTGCCACTTTCTTGAATAAATACTGTAATTAATGTCACTAAAAGGTTCTGCCTAAATAAGCTTGCAGAAATTCAAGACTTTAAATCATAACTTTCCTGCATTCTTTCCAAAGATTTTTAATCATTTTAATTTTGCTGATTGTTGCAGAGTCCTCTCAATCACGTCAAAATAAATGAAATGTAGCAGTTCTAACCATTCCGAATATATCTAGACCATAAATTTAAAAACTAAACAATGACATTATTACAAAGTCCAAAGTTTGACTTGATGCTAATGTTTATATTTGTTCAATGCATGAGGGTGAGTGATTCTGAAATCCTCTGAAAGCAATCCCCAACCAATTTCTGCCTTTATGATGCATTTCTCCAGATCGTAAGTCCATAAGACCATAAGACATAGGAGCAGAATTAGGCCACTCGGACCATCGAGTCTGCTCCGCCATGCAATCATTTCTGATACTTTTCTCATCCCCATTCTCCTGCCTTTTCCCCACAACCCCTGATCCCCTTATTAATCAAGAACCTATCTATCTCTGTCTTAAAGACACTCAATGACCTGGCCTCCACAGCCTTCTGCGGCCCAGAGTTCCACAGATTCATCACTCTCTGGCTGAAGAAATTCCTCCTCATCTCTGTTTTAAAGGATTGTCTCTTTAGCCTGAGGTTGTGCCCCCTGGTTCTAGTTTTTCCTACTAGTGGAAACATCCTCTTCACATCCACTCTATCCAGGCCTCGCAGTATCCTGTAAGTTTCAATAAGATCCCTCCTCATCCTTCTAAACTCCAACAAGTACAGACCCAGAGTCCTCAACCGTTCCTCATATGACAAGCTCTTCATTCCAGGGATCATTCTTGTGAACCTCCTCTGGACCCTTTCCAAGGCCAGCACATCCTTCCTTAGATACGGGGCCCAAAACTGCTCACAATATTCCAAATGGGGTTTGACCAGAGCCTTATACAGTCTCAGAAGTACATCCCTGTTCTTGTATTCTAGCCCTCTCAACATGAATGCTAACATTGCAGTTACCTTCCTAAGTGCCGACTGAACCTGCACGTTAACCTTTAGAGAATCTTGAACAAGGACTCCCAAGTCCCTTTGTGTTTCTGATTTCCTAAGCATTTTCCCATTTAGAAAATAGTCTATGCCTCTAGATCCCTAGTACCTCTGATCATTCTTTAATCAGTGATTTCATAGGCCCCATTATGTCCAAGAGTGACGGCTGGCTAATTTCCCTGTTAACCATCGAATCATAGAAACCCGACAGTGCAGAAACAGGCCATTCGGCCCATCGAGCGTGCACCGGCAACAATCCCACCCAGCCCCTAACCCTGTAACCCCACGTATTTACCCTGCTAATCCCCCTCACTCTAAGGGGTAATTTCCCATGGCCAACTCTCCAACAGAACATCTTGCCAGGCCCAACCCCCCCACTCCCCCCACATACCATCCCATAACCTCATATTTTAACCCCATTAATCCCTCTAACCTACACATCTTTGGACACTAAAGCACAATTTAGCATGGCCAATGCCCCTAAACTACACATCTTGGGACACTAAGAGGAAACGTAGCATGGCTAACCCACCTAACCTGCACATCTCTGGACACTAAGGGGCAATTTAGTATGGCCAATTCACCTAACCTGCACATCTTTAGGCACTAAGGGGCAATTTAGCATGGCCAATTCACCTAACCTGCACATCTTTGGAGTGTGGGAGAAAACCAGAGCACCCGGTAGAAACCCACGCAGACACGGTGAGAACGTGCAAACTCCGCACAGACAGTGACCTGAGGCCAGAATTGAACCTGGGTCCCTGGCGCTGTGAGGCAGCAGTGCTAACCACTGTGCCAACCGCACTGATATTCGCTACAATTGATTTTCTGCACGCAGTTTGCATTGTGTAACTGTCCTCCACTTAGAATCCTACAGTGCAGAAAGAGGCCATTCGGCCCATCGAGTCTGCATCAACCATAATCCCACCCAGGCCCTATCCACATATCCCTACATATTTACCCACTAACTCCTCTAACCTATGCATCCCGGGACACTAAGGGGCAATTTAGAATGGCCAATCAACCTAGCCCACACATCTTTGGACCGTGGGAGGAAACCGGAGCACCCGGAGGAAACCCACGCAGACACAGGGAGAATGTGCAAACTCCACACAGACAGCGACCCGAGCCGGGATTCGAACCCAGGTCCCTGGAGCTGTGAAGCAGCAGTGCTAACCACTATGCTACCGTGCCGCCCCTTGCTGCATTATTCTGCAGAACTCACCCAGCTTTAATGGGGAGACATGACTGTAGTTTCCACTGTGACTTCTGTTTGCTGCCGTTTTTTTCCCAAGTAGGTTCTGTAAAGAAACTTTTTTTTACTCCAAACCAAAAGTCCCTTCAGCTCATTGGCTGAAAACATAGTATGCCAGGATGGCAGAGCAGTCTATGGCTCTGCATTTAGTCGCAGTCTCCTCTGGAAGCATTTGGGCACTAAGGGGCAATTTATCACGCCTCCTGATATTGATTTTGGGGGGGCGGCGCAGTGGTTAGCACTGTCGCCTCACTGCGCCAGGGACCCAGGTTCGATTCCCCAGCTTGGGTCACTGTCTGTGCGGAGTCTGCACGTTCCCCCTGTGTCTGCGTGGGTTTCCTCCGGGTGCTCCGGTTTCCTCCCACAGTCCAAAGATGTACAGTTTAGGTGGATTGGCTGTGCTAAATTTCCCCTTAGAGTCAGGGGGATTAGCAGGGTAAATAGGTGGGGTTACGGGGATGGGGCCTGGGTGGGATGGTCTGTTGAAGAGTCAGTGTGGACACAATGGACCGAATGGCCTCCTTTCGCGCTGTAGAGGTTCTATGGGCGAAATGGTACCATCCTGCCCACCAGAGGCATTGTAGCGGGCGGGACACAGAACATGCAAGTGTCTGTTGACCTCGGGCGTGGCTGGAAAGTCCCACCCCATGATTCTACAGACAGCTGGAGGAGTGGTGAAGAGCAGGGAGGGGCGGGGAAAGATGAATCAAAGGAGGCACACAGTGGAATTAAACCCTTGGAAGATAAGTGTGAATGTGGGCTAAGAGCTTTGAAGTAAGAGGTGCGATTGATACAGAGAAAAAGAACTCTGCTGCAGGCGTGTTGGGCTGAATGGCCTGTTACTGCTGGAACATTATCCTGTAATCATAGAATCCCTATAGTGCAGAAGGAGGCCATTGGGCCATCGAGCCTGCACCAACAACAATACCATCCAGGCCCTATTCCCCTCACATTTGCCCGGCTAATCCCTCTGACACGAAGGGGCAATTTAGCATGGTCAATCCACCTAACCTACACATCTTTGGACACTAAGGGGGCAATTTAGCACGGCCAATCCACCTAACCTACACATCTTTGGGCACTAAGGGGCAATTTAGCATGGCCAATCCACCTAAACGGCGCACCTTTGGACTCTGGGAGGAAACTGGAGCACCCGGAGGAAACCGACACAGACATGAAGGAGAATGTGCAAACTCCGCACAGACAGTGACCCGAGGCCGGAATTGAACCCGGGTCCCTGGCGCTGTGAGGCAGCAGTGCTAACCACTGTGCCACCGTGCCGTGGGTGAAATGATTTCATGCAGCTGAGGAAGGTCCTTCACAAGATCAAAATCTGTACCCAAAGAATCATTTTCCTGCAAACTCATCTTGTGAATTTCACTCAGAGAGAAGATGCACGCTTGTAAATCTTCACTGGAGAGGTTTGACTATTGATTCTTTTAAACTGTAGCCACATCATTTAATAAGAATCACTAACTGCTATAAATACCTTTGGATTATGTGAATTAGTGTCCAGTAGGTATGTTGGATAGTACGGAAAGCTCCTATGGGACGAGCCATCAGCACGTTTGACTTACAGTAATGAGCATTAAATAAAATTGAAATCAGGTCCAAAAAGATAATTGTTCATCAAGGGCAAGGCATTGCTGGCACTTATTCTCCATCCCTAGTCATGCTAATCACCTGGTGATACAACCGGCTGGACGCCTAGGCCACTTTAGAAGGTGGGATTTTCCAGCTCGCCCCAAGACCGGAAAATTCTACCCAAGGTCAATGGAGCCTCGCATTTTCCTGTCCCACCCACTACGATTCCCGTAGCAGGCGGGACAGGAAAATTCCGCCCATGGAATCAGACAGTGCAAAAGAGGCCCTTCGGCCCCTCGAGTCTGCTGCTGACCTCCCACCTAATACTGTCTACCAGCACTTGGCCCCATAGCCTTGAATGTTACGATGTGCCAAGTGCTCATCCAGATACTTTTTAAAGGATGTGAGGCATCCCGCCTCCACCACCCTCCCAGGCAGCGCATTCCAGACCATCACCACCCTCTGTGTAAAAATGTTTTTCCTCACATCCCCCCTAAAACTCCTGCCCTTCATTTCGAACCCATGTCCCCAGTGACTGACCCTTCAATTAAGGGGAACAGCTGCTCCCTATCCACCCTGTCCATGTCCCTCATAATCTTGTACACCTCGATCAGGTCGCCCCTCAGTCTTCTCTGCTCCAGAGAAAACAGCCCAAGACTACCCAACCTCCCTTCATAACTTAAATGTCCAATCCCACGCAGCATTCTGGTGAATCTCCTCTACACCCCCTCCAATCACATCCTTCCTATAATGCAGCGACCAGAACTGCACACAGTGCTCCAGCTGTGGCCTCACCAGAGTTCTATACAACTCCAACATGACCTCCCTGCTTTTTTAATCTATGTCGCGACTGATAAAGGTAAATGTCCCATATGCCTTTTTCACCACCCTGCTAACATGCCCTTCAGTCTTCAGAGATCTGTGGACAAACACGCCAAGCTTCCTTTGTTCCACAGAACTTCCTAGTGTCCTACCATTCATTGAATACTTCCTTGTCAAATTACTCCTTCCGAAGTGTATCACCTCACACTTTTCAGGGTTAAATTCCATCTGCCACTTATCTGCCCATTTGACCATCTCGTCCATATCATCTTGTAGCCCAAGACACTCAACCTCACAGTTAAGATTCCCCAGGCAGGAAGGGTAGTTAAGGATCAAGCATGTTGGTGTGGGACTGGAGTCACACGCAGATGCCAAACAGCCTTCCCGAAAAGGCATTCAGGAATTATAGAATTCTAGAATCCCTACAGTGCAGAGGAAGGCCATTCGGCCCATCAAGCCTGCACTGACCACAATCAGGCCCTATTCCCGTAACCCCAAATATTTACCCCACTAATCCCCTGAACACTAGGGTCAATTTAGCATGGCCAATCGACCTAACCTGAACATCTTTGGAGTGTGGGAGGAAACCGGAGCACCCGGAGGAAACCCACGCAGACACGGGGAGAACGTGCAGACTCCACACAGACAGTGATCTGAGGCCAGAATTGAACCCGGGTCCCTGGCGCTGTGAGGCAGCAGTGCTAACCACTGTGCCACCTGGAATCTAAGTTGGGTTTTTATGGAAACCTGGCAGCTTCAATTTGACTGGTACAAGATTTTTTTTCGATTAAAAATTAAAAATTCTCAAACTGACCGGGGTTAGGATTTGAACTCACGGAACCCGGGAGGGTACAAGGGGAAATCAATAGTGGGTGACAAGCCAGCCAAGACGAGGGGAATTGGAGTTCCTGTCGATCTCATTGGGCAACTCTGGTTATTTGTACATCTTCATGGAATACTGGCCCAGCAACATAACTGAGGTGGCACAATGGTTAGCACTTTCCTGCACGTTCTCCCCGTGTCTGCGTGGGTTTCCTCCGCGTGCTCCGGTTTCCTCCCACACTCCAAAGATGTTCAGGTTAGGTCGATTGGCCATGCTAAATTGACCCTAGTGTTCAGGGGATTAGTGGGGTAAATATTTGGGGTTACGGGAATAGGGCCTGATTGTGGTCAGTGCAGGCTTGATGGGCCGAATGGCCTTCCTCTGCACTGTAGGGATTCTAGAATTCTATAATTCCTGAATGCCTGTTTGAGATCCGACCCACTACGGCGACATTGAGGGAGAGGTTATTCTCCATCTCGGCACATACCGGGTGAATGGTTTTGGGGGATTGAGCTAGAGGATGAAGATATCTTGGAATGAGGAAAAGTGCTTTCAGGGAAGAAAATTGAGAAAACGCGAAGAAAGCCATTATGGAGCGAGAGGAGCATTGATCAGTCTGATCGGTGACTCCAGTTTAGTTGCTGGTCTCTCCGCACTTTGTGAAGCTGTTTGCATTCCACTACCCAGACCTGTGGCCAAAAAACAACCATTCTCAATTAAACGAGAACCACTTAGGTTTATTGTATTTATCAGAATGAGAAGTGATACATCAGGCAGATTATCATCTGTTGGGACTGGTACTAAATACTTCGACTATAGCAGTGAATCATAGAATCCCTACAGTGCAGAAGGAGGCCATTTGGCCCATCCAGTCTGCACCCACAACAATCCCACCCAGGCCCTATCCCTGCACCCCCACGTATTCACCCTGCTAATACCCCACATCTTGGGACACTAAGGGGCAAATTTAGCATGGCCAATCCACCTAAAACCTGCACATCTTTGGACTGTGGGAGGAAACCGGAGCACCCGGAGGAAACCCACACAGACACGGAGAGAACGTGCAAACTCCACATAGACAGTGGCCTGAGGTCGGAATTGAACCTGGGTCCCTGGCGCTGTGAGGCAGCAGTGCTAACCACTGTGCCATTGTGCTACCCAAGAAAGGAAGGAAAGATTTTTTTATTCATTCATGGGACGTGGGTGTCGCTGGCTGGGCCAGCATTTATTGCCCATAGCCAGTTGCCCTTGAACTGAGTGGCTTGCTCGGCCATTTCAGAGGACAGTTGAGAGTGAACCACATTGCTATGGCTCTGGAGTCACATGTAGGCCAGACTAGGTAAGGACGGCAGATTTCCTTCCTTAAAGGAACCAAATGGGTTTTTCCGACAATTGGCAATGGTTTCATGGTTGTCAGTAGATTCTTAATTGCGGATATCTCTTATTGAATTCACATTCCACCATCTGCCGGGATTCGAACCCGGGTCACCCAGAACATTAGCTGAGTTTCTGGATTAATAGTCTAGGGATAATACCACTAGGCCGTCGCCTCCCCTAGAATTGAAAGATCTAGATTTGACCCCTTAGTCTGTGTTGAACTAGATGACCTAAACCATTGTAGATAGCAGCAAACTGTGGGCACAATTTTAAACCGGTATCTCCTCCACCCTCTCGAGTAGAATCCATAGAATCCCTGCAGTGCAGAAGGAGGCCATTCGGCCCATCGTGCCTGCACCAACCACAATCCCACCCAGGCCCTATTCCTATAACCCCCCTCCCCCATATTTACCCTGCCAATGCCCCTGACACTAGGGTCAATTTAGCATGGCCAATCTTTCTAATCCGCACATCTTTCGGACTGTGGGAGGAAACTGGAGCGCCCGGAGGAAACCCACGCAGACACGGGGAGAATGTGCAAACTCCACACAGACAGTGACCCAAGCCGGGAATCAAACCCGGGTCCCTGGCGCTGCGAGGCAGCAGGGCTAACCACTGAGCCGCCCCCCGTTTTGCCTCCGTGACATTTTGAAGACTGTCGGGGGAGCTGTCTCCAGCTCAAAAGGTTCCTTCTTACTTCCAACAAGAATCAAACCTAACTGAATAAATTTTCCTCTTTTATAGGCATGAGGGCTTGAAGCAATGATGTGAGACGCCGATATATCCTCCCGGAGGTTTAGGACGCGAATGCTGAGGCTCCATCTCTCCACATGGCGAACAGTCAGTAAGTGTGACCGATCTTCATCCTGACCTTGATAACATCTGGCAGCGCACCTACCTCTGAAACGCTGAGCAATTATCAGAAAGACATTAACTTCCATTACCTTGTGCGCCGCTCCCCCAAAGGAGCCATTGGCAATTGAGTTACCTGCACTATTGCACCGGATAGCACTAACCTCAACACTTTCGACGGAGCAAGAGATCTATAAGAGATTAATCTATTAAGTGACTGAGGATAATTACATTCAGCACTGGGGGGAGGGCGACAGTGTTGCCCCGACCCATCTCTGAACCCGACCAGTGTAGATGTCCCTCAGTGCCTATTAGATGCTGAAAAGCACCTTGGCCACGATTCTTCCATCCCGCTGCGCTAATTTTTAAGCCGGGAGAATCCCGCAGCGGCCGATTCTCTGGGCTTGCGCGAGCGTTCGCCCCCGCGTGCGTCTCCCAGCGTCGGAATTCCGGCTGAGTCTGCTCCCTGCTGGAAATCAACGGGGAGGCACACAGACCATTTAAGTGGTGATTTTAATATTATTTGGGGTGGCACGGTGGTTAGCACTGCTGCCTCACAGCACCAGGGACCCGGGTTCGGTTCCCACCTTGTGTCACCATCTGTGTGGAGTTTGCACATTCTCCCCGTGTCTGCGTGGGCTTCCTCCGGGCGCTCCGGTTTCCTCCCACAGTCCGAAGATGTGCGGGTTAGGTGGCCTGGCCATGCTAAATTGCCCCTTAGTGTCAGGGGGATTAGCAGGGTAATTGTGTGGGGTTAAGGGATAGGGCCTGGGTGGGATTGTGGTCAGTTTAGACTCAATGGGCCGAATGCTCTCCTTCTGTACTGTAGGGATTCTATGATTGAATATCATTAGTGGGCCTGGGACTGAAGTCTCCGAGTCGGCTAGCACCTCCCACCCTGCCAGAGTGTTTCACTCCAGCGGGGAATAACACTAGCTACTCACTTTCGGGGAGCTGGCGGCCCAACCCCACTGGAGTGAAAGGGGGGGGTAATTGGGGCCCCCCAGGGGGTTGGGCAGCAGGGGAGTGGTGCCCTCCCAGGCATTGGCACACTGACAGAGCCAGCCTGGGCTCCCTTGCACTGCCCAAGGGTCAAAGTGCCAATGTCCGGGGGCACCTTGACATTGCCCATTGAGCATGGGGCAGTGCCAGGGGGTGGAGCAAGTGGGGACGGTGCCTGGGGGAGGTGCCAGATGGGACGGGGCCTAGAGGGAGGTGCCAGATGGGATGGGGCCCAGGGGGCGATCGGTGGGGGTGGAGTCTCCCGTTGCCACTCTGCATAGGAATAGGCCCCCTGAAATGTAATGATATTCACACTGGTGGGCTCTGCAGTGCACAGAATGTGGGAGATTCTTCTCCGAACTCTCACTGAAAAAACCAGGGGGAATTACTCCAGTTTTCCCGCAATTTCCACACTTTGAATTTTGTTTGGGAGAATTCCGCCCCTTCACTTTCAGGCTTGGTGAGATGGTGACATAGTGGTAATGTCTAGGGATTCAGAGCTCCAGGTTAATGTTCTGGGGACATGGGTTGAAACCCCACCAGGATAACTGGTGGAATTGAAATTCGGTTGATAGTATCAGTAATGGTGACCATGGAAATATCATTGATTGCTGTAAAAACCCACCTGGCTCACTAACGTCTTTTAGGAATGGAAATCTGCCATCCTTACCCTCAGTGACTGTACGGAGTCTGCACATTCTCCACGTTGCTGCATGGGTTTCCTCCGGCTGCTCCGGTTTCCTCCCACACTCCAAAGATGTGAATGTTAGAGGAATTGACCATGCTAAATTGCCCCTTAGTGTCCAAAGATGTTCAGGTTAGGTGGATTGGCAAAGCTAAATTGCCCCTTAGTGTCCAAAGATGTTTCGGTTAGGTGGATTGGCAATGCTAAATTGTCCCTTAGTGTCCAAAGATGTGCGGGTTAGGTGGATTGGCCATGCTAAATTGCCCCTTAGTGTCCAAAGATGTGTAGGTTAGGTGGATTGGCCATGCTAAATTGCCCCTGAATGTCCAAAGATGTGTAGATTAGGTGGATTGGCCATGCTAAATTGCCCCTGAATGTCCAAAGATGTGTAGATTAGGTGGATTGGCCATGCTAAATTGCCCCTTAGTGTCCAAAGATGTGCAGGTTAGGTGGATTGGCCATGCTAAATTGCCCCTTAGTGTCCAAAGATGTGTGGGTTAGGTGGATTGGCCATGGTAAATTGCCCCTTAGTGTCCAAAGATGTGCAGGTTAGGGGGATTGGCCATGCTAAATTGTTCCTTAGTGTCCAAAGGTGTGCAGGTTAGGTGGATTGGCCATGGTAAATTGCCCCTTAGTGTCCAAAGATGTGCAGGTTAGGGGGATTGGCCATGTTAAATTGTTCCTTAGTGTCCAAAGATGTGCAGGTTAGGTGGATTGGCCATGCTAAATTGCCCCTTAATTAGGAGGATTAGAAGGCTAGATATGTGGGGTTTCAGGGATAGGGCCTGGGTAAGATAAAAAGGTGGGTTGGTGCAGCCTCAATGGGCCGAATGGCCTCCTTATGCACTGTTGGGATTCTATGCTTCTATGATACCTCTTTGAGGAAAAGTGCAGGATCCCTCTCAGGCTGGGTAATTAAATGGCGGGTGCGTTCTGTATGTTGTCGGTTAAGTCACAGTTAACAAGCAGACAGCTGGAACGCCTGGAGGCCAGGGGATTTCTAAGAATGCGTTCTCACAGGAGGAGGAGAATCCCTACTGTAGAAGGATGAGCCGAGGACAGCACCTACCCTGCGGCAATTCATACAACTGTAAAAATATGACATTCAGCCCATCATTCCCATGCTAGCCCCTTGATAAAGCTATCCAACTAGTTCCACTCCCATAGACCCGCAAATATCTCCTTTGCAAATATTTGTTCAAATTTGGATTGGATCTGCTCCCGTCACTGTCCCTGCAGAAAAGTTTACCTCACGTCCCCTTTTGGTTCTCTTGCAAGTTATCGTAAATCTTTGTGCACTGGTTGATGGCCTTCTTGCTCAGAAAGCAGTTTTTCCTCCTCATGTACCTTGTCAATGTCCCTCATGATTTTGAACACCTCAATCAATCTTCCTGTAACCTTCGCTGCCCTGGACTTGTACCTCCGACACGGATTACCTGCCCTGAAGTAATTGGATACCGTTTGGGACGTTGCTTGCTTTGCAATAAAATCCTTCTCCGGGAGAATTTTGCCTGCGTGTGCAGTAATTGTACACCCTAGCGACAGGCCGTCCGACAGTAGCAGGACGTCCCGGAGAGATTGCTTACCCCTGGATGGATTCCCCTGGCCTGTGACAGCTTTGGAGCAGCCGATAAGAAGGCCTTGGAGGGCTGATGCCATCCTGTTAGCTCAGCTGGTAGTGAGTGTTGTCATGTGCCTCGGGCAGCTCTGCGGAGCAGATGGGCAGATGGAGTCGCTGGAGGATGGAGTGGGCAGGTGTTGATGTGCTCACCAGAATACCCAGCTCCTGCCCGATGTACGCTGCTAATGAGGGCAGTGAGTGTATTGGTTGAATGCCAACCTATCCCCTGACTCCAGGCAAAGTTCTACACGTCACAAACATGCACACCACATCGAGGCATTCCTGCATTCGTGATCCGATAAGTTTATTATTCATTTATTAGTCACAAGTAAGGCTTACATTAACACTGCAATGAAGTTACTGTGGAATTCCCCTTTATTCCCGCATTACGGATATTCCCGCATTACACCATTCCTGCATTCTACGTTACTCCATTCCTGCAGGACACTGTCCCGGGGCGGCTTGGTGGCACAGTGGTTAGCACTGCTGCTTCACAGCGCCAGGGACCCGGGTTCGATTTCCAGCTTGGGTCACAGTAGGTGCGGAGTCTGCGCGTTCTCCCTGCGTCTGCGTTGGTTTCCTCCGAGTGCTCCGGTTTCCTCCCACAGTTTGAAAGACCATGCTGGTTAGGTGCATTGACCATGCTAAATTCTCCCTCCGTGTACCAGAACAGGAGTGTGGCAACTAGGGGAATTCCACAGTAACTTCATTGCAGTGTTAATGTAAGCCTTACTTGTGGCTAATAAATAAACTTTAACATCCTTGGGGTTCTAGTCCATAGCTCCCAGAAAGTAACCACACAAGTAGATAGAGTGGTAAGGTCGGTGGCACAGTGGTTAGCACTGCTGCCTCACAGCGCCAGAGACCTGGGTTCGATTCCCGGCTTGGGTCACTGTCTGTGTGGAGTCTGCATGTTCTCCCCGTGTCTGCGTGGGTTTCCTCCGGGTGCTCCGGTTTCCTCCCACAGTCTGAAAGACGTGCTGGTTAGCGTGCATTGGCCGTGCTAAATTCTCCCTCAGTGTACCCGAACAGGAATGTGGCGACTAGGGGAATTCCACAGTAACTTCATTGCGGTGTTAATGTAAGCCTTACTTGTGACTAATAAATAAACATTTTCTAAAAAAACAAGGAAACAAACAATGCATCGAATAATAAATCCTCCTGGGATTCAGCATCTTTTGTGCAGCACTTTCCGAGCAAACAGTTTAAACCTGCCCAGGAAATATATTTTATGTATGGCTACTTGTGACACTAATAAATAAACTTTAAAAACTTTAATATTCTGTTGGTTGGTGTTTGTATAGCCGGCGACGGATGTGTTGTCACCTGTACCGCACCAATGTCTAATTTTTCACTTAGGGGGATGTTATAGTAACAACGCTATTAATGGGGGGTGACCAATGTACCATGGTCATGCTTTGCATTTCAGAATGAGATACTCGAAGTACAGGGAGCCCTGATAGTCATCTCAGCTGCCTTAGTACCAGCCTGTTGGAGTTTTCTCCCTGGACCAGGAGGTCTCTCCATCTTACTCTCCACTTTTATAAATCTCCTCAAAATTCAAATAAAACAAAAAGCTGTGGATCCTGCAAATCTGAAATAAAAACAGAAAGTTCTGGAAAAACGCAGCAGGTCTGGCAGCATCTGTGGAGAGAGACACAGAGTTCACCAGACTCAGAACGTTAACTCTGCCTCTCTCTCCACAGATGCTGCCAGATGCGATTTAATTTGATTTATTATTGTCACATGTATTGGGATACAGTGAAAAGTATTGTTTCTTGCGCGCTATACAGACAAAGCATACCATTCATAGAGTACATAGGGGAGAAGGAAACGAGAGAGTGCAGAATGTAGCGTTACAGTCATAGCTAAGGTATAGAGAAAGAGCAACTTAATGCGAGGTAAGTCCATTCAAAAGTCTGACAGCAGCAGGGAAGAAGCTGTTCTTGAGTCGGTTGGTACGTGACCTCAGACTTTTGTATCTTTTTCCCGACGGAAGAAGGTGGAAGAGAGAATGTCCGGGGTGTGTGGGGTCCTTAATTATGCTGGCTGCTTTGCCGAGGCAGCGGGAAGTGTAGACAGAGTCAATGGATGGGAGGCTGGTTTGCGTGATGGATTGGGCTACATTGACCACCTTTCATAGTTTCTTGTGGTTTTGGACAGAGCAGGAGCCATACCAAGCTGTGATACAACCAGAAAGAATGTTTTCTATGGTACACCTGTAAACGTTGGTGAGAGTCGTAGCGGACATGCCAAATTTCCTTAGCCTCCTGAGGAAGTAGAGGTGTTGGTGAGCTTTCTTAACTATAGCGTCGAAGTGGAAGGACCAGGACAGGTTGTTGGTGATCTGGACACCTAAAAACTTGAAGCTCTCGACCATTTCCACTTTAGCCCCATTGATGTAGACAGGGGCATGTCCTCCACTACACTTCCTGAAGTCGATGACAATCTTCTTCGTTTTGTTGACATTGAGGGAGAGATTATTGTTGCCGCACCAGTTCACCAGATTCTCTATCTCATTCCTGTACTCTGTCTCGTCATTGTTGGAGATCCGACCCACTATGGTGGTGTCATCAGCAAACTTGAAAATCAAGTTGCAGGGGAATTTGGCCGCACAAATTTCAGTCACTCAAAAGTCTGACAGCAGCAGGGAAGAAGCTGTTCTTGAGTCGATTGGTACGTGACCTCAGACTTTTGTGTCTTTTTTCCAACAGAAGAAGGTGGAAGAGAGTGTGTCTGGGGTGCGTGGGGACCTTGATTATGCTGGCTGCTTTGCCTGAGGCAGCAGGAAGTGTAGACAGAGTCAATGGATGGGAGGCTGGTTTGCGTGATGGACTGGGCTTCGTTCACAACCCTTTGTGATTTCTTGTAGTCTTGGGCAGAGCAGGAGCCATACCAAGCTGTGATACATCCGGAAAGGATGCTTTCTATGGTGCATCTGTAAACGCTGGTGAGAGTCGTAGCGGACATGCCAAATTTCAAAGAACAAAGAACAAAGAAAATTACAGCACAGGAACAGGCCCTTCGGCCCTCCAAGTCTGCACCGACCATGCTGCCCAACTGAACTAAAACCCCCTACCCTTCCGGGGACCGTATCCCTCTATTCCCATCCTATTCATATATTTGTCCAGATGCCCCTTAAAACTCGCTATCGTATCTGCTTCCACTACCTCCCCCAGCAGCGAGTTCCAGGCACCCACCACCCTCTGGGTAAAAAACTTGCCTCGTACATCTCCTTTAAACCTTGCCCCTCGCACCTTAAACCTATGCCCCCTAGTAAGTGACTCTTCCACCCTGAGAAAAAGCTTCTGACTATCCACTCTGTCCATACCCCTCATAACCTTGTAGACTTCTATCAGGTCGCCCCTCAACCTCCGTCGTTCCAGTGAGAACAAACCAAGTTTCTCCAACTTCTCCTCATAGCTAATGCCCTCCATACCAGGCAACATCCTGGTAAATCTTTTCTCTAAAGCCTTCACATCCTTCTGATAGTGTGGCCATCAGAATTGAATAGTATATTCCAAGTGCGGCCTAGCTAAGGTTCTATAAAGCTGCAACATTCCTTAGCCTCCTGAGAAAGTAGAGGTTTTGGTGGGCTTTCTTAACTCTTGCATTGGCGTGGAGGGAGCCATACCAAGCTGTGATAATCCAGAAAGGATGTTTTCTATGGTGCATCTGTAGAAATTGGTCAGATTTCTTTAGCTTCATTTCCTTATTTCCTTAGAGTACGGAATCGGAATGTCAACTCTGTTCCTCTCTCCACTGATGCTGCTGGACCTGCTGAGTTTATGCAGCCTTCTCTGTTTTTATTACTCAATCTGTTGACTCAGTCATTTCCACTCTTTTCCGAAGCTCACTTTTCAGCTCCTTCTGAACCCAATGTAAAGCCCTCACTGGACCTAACTCTCCAGTAAGGACCCGCGTGAATTTCTGGGTCTTATGAAAGAGAGAATGATGGATGGAAGGAAAAGAGCCGTTTTTCTTTTTAGCCCCACAAAGTCCCGAGGAATTCCCTGAATCTCTTTAAGGCAGAGGTTGAAGGTAAGCAAGGGGGTGAAAGGTTATCGGGGATAGGCGGGATGCAGAAAGGTGAAGTTGAGGTTACAATCAGATCAGCCATGGTCTCATTGAATGGTGGAGCAGGCACGAGGGGCAGAGTGGCCTACTCCTGCTCTGAGTTCGCACGGATGGATAAATAGAACCCCAACCGCAATTCTTTTCAACCATGCTCCCATATTCCTGGCAGGAACTGGCCTCCCAGGCCATTCTAACCCGGAAATATATCAATCCTTCCTGGCCACTGGATTAAAATTCCAGAACTCTCTTCCTAACAGCAAATGCAAAGGCACTTTCACCAACTGCGACCGTAGTGGTTGAAGAAGGCCAGCTCGCCACCACCATCATGGAATCACCACAGTGCAAAAGGAGGCCATTCGGCCCATTTGAGTCTGCACCAACCACAATCCCACCCAGGCCCTATCCCCATAACCCCACTTATTTACCCAACTAATCCCCT
Source organism: Mustelus asterias (assembly GCF_964213995.1). NCBI lineage: Eukaryota > Metazoa > Chordata > Chondrichthyes > Carcharhiniformes > Triakidae > Mustelus > Mustelus asterias. The sequence goes on along the minus strand of NC_135829.1, from coordinate 7,027,551 downwards.
GACACTAAGAGTTAATTTAGCATAGCCAATCAACCTAACCTGTACATCTTTTGACACAAAGGGACAATTTTGCTTTTATTTATTAGTGTCATGAGTAGGCTTACATTAACACTGCACTGAAGTTACTGTGAAAATCCCCTAGTCGCCGCACTCCGGCGCCTGTTCGGGTACACTGAGGGAGAATTTAGCATGGTCAATGCACCCTAACCAGCACATCTTTCAGACTGTGGGAGAAAACCGGAGCACCCGGAGGAAACCCACGCAGACATGGGGAGAACGTGCAAACTCCACACAGACAGTGACCCGAGGCCGGAATTGAACCCGGGTCCCTGGCGCTGTGAGGCAGCAGTGCTAACCACCGTGCCGCCGTGCCGCCTCTTCTCAAGGGTAACCCAAGTAAATGCCAGTCTTGCCAACAACGCCCATATCCCACGATGAGGTTTTGAAAAGGCACAGAGGCCCGTAGACGGAACTCTCCAATGTTTAAGGTTTCCCGAAATTACTTTAGGCCTAGCATTTCTGGCTCCGTAGTGCAATTAATTCTGCTCCTTGCTTGGACTACGCAGTGTAAGGAGGAGCACCTGGGTCCCACTTTCACACCTGTCCCCCTGCCAAGCTTCCTCCTAATTGCCCGAGGCCTGGAGTTTCTCTCATGTGACAGACCTCAGTGTTTAACTCAGGCTCGCAAAGAAAATAAAACTGCGAACCAGGGAACCGAAATCTGAAGTAAGCCCAGGCCCAAGTCGCTGGTGAGTGCCAACCTGAGGTGAGGGGGCCTCAGACATTTCCTCCCCAAACCTCTCCCTAGATATTCACGACTGCTTTTGTCGAGTTTCTTACCTTACCCAAACGAACCATATACTTCCCCCAACAAATTGTCCTGCAAAGGCATTGATGTCTTTTTCCTGCAGTGATTGGCAGCCATTTTGTCCCAGGAAGGCTGCACAATCAACAGTGATCAAGGAAAGTGGGCCATTCTTTTTTACTTTGCGGTGGATGGGTGGCACAGTGGTTAACACTGCTGCCTCACAGCGTCAGGGTTCAATTCCCAACCTTGAGTGACTGTCTGTGTGGAGTTTGCATGTTCTCCCCATGTCTCCGTGGGTTTCCTCCGGTTTCAAACCACAGTCCAAAGATGTGCAGGTTAGGGGGATTGGCCATACTAAATTGCCCCTTACTGTCCAAAGATGTGCAGGTTAGGTGGATTGGCCATGCTAAATTGGCCCTTACTGTCCAAAGATGTGTAGGTTAGGTGGATTGGCCATGCTAAATTGCCCCATACTGTCCAAAGATGTGCAGGTTAGGTGGATTGGCCATGCTAAATTGCCCCTTAGTGTCCAAAGATGTGCGGGTTAGGTGAATCAGCTATGCTAAATTGCCCCTTAGTGTCCAAAGATGTGCGGGGTAGGTGGATTGGCCATGCTAAATTGCCCCTTAGTGTCCAAAGATGTGTGGGGTAGGTGGATTGGCCATGCTAAATTGCCCCTTAGTGTCCAAAGATGTGCGGGGTAGGTGGATTGGCCATGCTAAATTGCCCCTCAGGCCTGATTTTACTGGTACGCCGATTTTGGGGCAGGCGAGGCTCGCCGAACGGCATTCTCCATTAGCCTCGGGCACGATCTTACGAGCCTCGGGTGGGCATGCCAGTAACGTTCCAGCCTTAATTACCCCTTAGTGTCCAAAGATGTGCAGATTAGGGGGATTGGCCATGCTAAATTGCCTCTTCGTGTCAGGGTCGTTGGTGCAGGCTTGATGGGCTGAATGGCCTCCTTCTGCACTGTAGGGATTCTATGATTCTTTGTTAGTTGGTTACAGGGGGAGAGTTGGCCAGGACACAAGGACACCTGTTGTGCACAAGGTGCAATGTGATCTTTAACTGACCAATTCAGTCTCAGTTGAGCATCGAAAGTCAGGGCCTCTGACAGTGCAGCATTCCCTCAGCAGGATGTTGAATTGTTTGTGTAAGTTACGAGGGTCATGTCTGCCCCTGCACCACCTGCAGGTTTACAGAGATTTCAGGATCTGCGTTAATTACCACGTGTCCATCTGTAGCTGAAATAAACGACCCATCAGATTATTTTATGTAACTTATGTTAAAACAAAAATTGACGTTATTAAGCGGTTGTTCTGATTAGAACCTTTTGGCTCTTGCTAAACCCTGAGGCTGCAATCACTTTGCTTATTCATACGAAAGCAAACTGGGCCATCTGTTAGCACTAACCAAAGACCACAGAGGATACAGTCGGGACTGCCTCCTGCTCACGATTTGCTCTCAGCCATTAAGAGTAAAGTAAAGTTGATTTATTAGTCACAAGTAAGGCTTACATTAACACTGCAATGAAGTCACTGTGAAAATCCCCTAGTTGCCACACCTGTTCGGATACACTGAGGGAGAATTTAGCATGGCCAATGCACCTAACCCGCACTTTTTTTGGACTGTGGGAGGAAACCCACGCAGACACGGGGAGAATGTGCAAACTTCACACAGACAGTGACCCAAGCCGGGAATCGAACCCGGGTCCCCGGCGCTGTGAGGCAGCAGTGCTAACCACTGTGCCACCGTGTCACCCATAAAGGGGAGTGATGCAGCCTCCGACGGCTTGCTGTTCGCGCCACAACGCACCGTGGGTTGTAACGAAAGCAAAATACTGCGGGCGCCGGGAATCTGAAATAAAAGTCGAAAATGAGGCATTAACTCAGCAGCCTCTGTGGACAGGGAGAGAAACTGAGTTTTGAATCCATGTGACTGGCATGGCGGCACAGTGGTTTTAGCACTGCTGCCTCGCAGCACCAGGGACCCAGGTTCAATTCCCAGCTTGGGTCACTGTCTGTGAGGAGTCTGCACATTCTTCCCGTGTCTGCGTGGGTTTCCTCCGGGTGCACCGGTTTTCTCCCACAATCCGAAAGATGCGCTGGTTAGGTGGATTGGCCGTGCTAAATTGCCCCTTAGTGTCCAAAGATGTGTAGGTTAGGCGGATTGGCCATGCTAAATTGCCCCTTAGTGTCCAAAGATGTGCGGGTTAGGTGGACTGGCCATGCTAAATTGCTCCTAGTGTTAGGGGGATTAGCAGGATAAATTACGGGAATGGGGGAGAGAGCCTGGGTGGGATTGTGGTCGGTACAGACTCGATGGGTCGAATGGCCTCCTTCTGTACTATAGGGATTCTATGGAACAGGCGCCGGAGTGTGGCGACTAGGGGATTTTCATAGCAACTTCATTAATGTAGAATCATAGAAACCCTACAGTGCAGAAAGAGGCCATTCAGCCCATCGAGTCTGCACCGACCACAATCCCACCCAGGCCCTACCCCCATATCCCGACATATTTTACCTACTAACCCCTCTATTCTACGCATCTCAGTACACTAAGGGGCAATTTTAGCATGGCCAATCAACCTAACCCGCACATCTTTGGACTGTGGGAGGAAACCGGAGCACCCAGAGGAAACCCACGCAGACACGTGGTGAATGTGCAAACTCCACACAGACAGTGACCCAAGCTGGGAATCGAACCCAGGTCTCTGGCGCTGTGAAGAACATAAGAACATAAGAAATAGGAGCAGGAGTAGGCCATCTGGCCCTTCGAGCCTGCCCCGCCATTCAACAAGATCATGGCTGATCTGAAGCGAATCAGTTCCACTTACCCGCCTGCTCCCCATATCCCCTAATTCCCTTATCGATCAGAAAACTATCTACCCGTGATTTAAACATATTCAACGAGGAAGCCTCCACCACTTCAATGGGCAGAGAATTCCAGAGATTCACTACCCTCTGAGAGAAGAAGTTCCCCCTCAACTCTGTTCTGAACCGGCCCCCCCTTATTTTGAGGCTGTGCCCTCTAGTTCTGGTTTCCCTTCTAAGTGGAAAGAATCTCTCCACCTCTACCCTATCCAGCCCCTTCATTATCTTATATGTCTCTATAAGATCACCCCTCATCCTTCTAAACTCCAACGAGTACAGACCCAATCTGTTTAACCTCTCCTCATAAGCTACACCCCTCATCTCCGGTATCAACCTGGTGAACCTTCTCTGCACTCCCTCCAAGGCCAATATATCCATTCACAAATAAGGGGACCAAAACTGCACACAGTACTCCAGTTGCGGCCTCACCAGTGCCTTGTACAGTTGCAGCAAGACCTCCCTGCTTTTATATTCTATCCCCCTCGCGATAAAGGCCAACATTCCATTCGCCTTCTTGATCACCTGCTGCACCTGCAGACTGAGTTTTTGCGATTCGTGCACAAGGACCCCCAGGTCCCTCTGCACAGTCGCACGATGTAATTTTTCTCCATTTAAATAATATTCCAATTTACTATTATTTCTTCCAAAGTGGATAACCTCACATTTGCTAACGTTATAACGTGAAGCAGCAGTGCTAACCACTGTGCTACCGTAATGTAACCCGACTTGTGACACTGATAAATAAACTTGAGCTGAAGTGGGGGAGAGATCTGGTGGATTTTATACTGAGAGGGAAGGAGCAGGGTTGGGGGGAGCAAAATAGAAGGTCAGTAAAAGGTGGGAGTTCAGTAGCGATTGCACAAAGATGTTTAGGGCGCAAGGCAAAGGGAGTGTTAATGGCAGGGTTAAGGGCGAAGGAAGGTGCTAATGGCATCAGGTAAGATAGCAGAGAGTGTTAATAGGAGAACAAATGTCAGCGCTCAGTGAAAGCAAAACTTAAGAAGTGACTGGTTGTCGTGGTGGTGAGGTTCTGCAGTCTAAAGATGTGTGGTTTAGGTGGATTGGCCGTGGTAAATGTGTGGGGTTACGGGGCTAGAGTTAAGTTTTCAAAAGTTTAAAAGTTTATTTATTAGTGTCACAAGTAGGCTTACATTAACACTGCAACGCAGTCACTGTGAAAATCTTCTAGTCACCACAGTCCGGCGCCTGTTCGGGTACATTGAGGGAGAATTTAGCACGGCCAATGCACCCTAACCAGCACGTCTGTGGGAGGAAACTGGAGCACCTGGAAGAAACCCACGCAGACACGGGGAGAACGCACAGACTCTGCACAGCATGGCACGGCGGCACAGTGGTTAGCACTGCTGCCTCACAGCGCCGGGGATCTGGGTTTGATTCCTGGCCTCGGGCCACTGTCTGTGCGGAGTCTACACCTTCTCCCCGTGTCTGCGTGGGTTTCCTCCGGGTGCTCTGGTTTCCTCCCACAGTCTGAAAGACTTGCTGGTTAGGGTGTATTGGCCGTGCTAAATTCTCCCTCAGTGTACCCGAACAGGCGTCGGAGTGTGGCGACTAGGGGATTTTCACAGTAACTTCATTGCGGTGTTAATGTAAGCCTACTTGTGACACTAATAAATAAACTAAAAAAAAACTAAAAATGACAGTGACGCGAGTCGGGAATTGAACCCGGATCCCTGGCTCTGTGAGGCAGCAGTGCTAACCATTGTGCCACCCCGATAGGGCAGAGGGGTGGGTCTGAGTAGGATGCTCTTTTGGAGAGTCAGTGCAGATTTGATGGGCACTGTGACCTCAGGTAGTCTCAAAATGCTTTACAACCACAGATGTACTTTCTTGAATTGTAGCTGCTGTTGTAGAGTGGGAAATGTGGCACCCAGATTGCACACAGCAAGATCCCACACAAACAACGTGATTGTGAGCAGACGCACTGATTTAATTGAAGAATAAGTAATGGCCAGGACACCCCCATCCCCATCTTTCTCTGAACCAGTGTCATGGGATCTTTCATCCTGAGGGAACTGATGGGCAGCATGGTGGCACAGTGGTCAGCACTGCTGCCTCACAGCGCCAGGGATCTGGGTTCGATTCCCGGCTTGGGTCACTGTCTGTGTGAAATTTGCACGTTCTCCCCATGTCTGCGTGGGTTTCCTCCGGGTGCTCCGGTTTCCCCCCACAGTCCGAAAGATGTGCGGGTTTGGTGGATTGGCCATGCTAAATTGCCCCTTAGTGCCAGGGGGATTAGCAAGGGTAAATACATGGAGTTACGGGGGCTGGGTGGGATTGTGGTCGGTGCAGACTCGATGGGCCGAACAGCCTCCTTCTGTACTGTAGGAAGTCTATGATTCTGCCACAGGACCTTGGTTCAATGTCTCATCTGAAGTAGCTAGATAGTCAATATCTTTTCCCAAAGGTAGGGGAGTCTAAAACTTGAGGGCATAGGTTTAAGGTGAAAGGGGAGAGGTACAAAAGGGTCCAGAGGGGCAATTTTTTCACACAGAGGGTGGTGGGTGTCTGGAACAAGCTGCAAGAAGTAGTAGTAGAGGCGGGTACAATTTTGTCTTTTAAAAAGCGTTTAGACAGTTACATGGGTAAGATGGGTATAGAGGAATATGGGCCAAATGCGAGCAATTGGGACTAGCTTAGGGGTTTTAACAAAAGGGGCAGCATGGACAAGTTGGGCCGAAGGGCCTGTTTCCATGCTGTAAACCTCTCTGACTCTATGACTCTATCTGGTACCTCAGGCAGTGTGGCACTCCCTCGTGACGGGCGGAATTATTTTCAGCCCAAAGTCTCCGGAGCGGGACTGGACCCCCGAAACGTCTCGGACCTACGGGCAGGAGGGCGACCCACTGGGGTCACAGCTGAGACCTTCAGCTGTCTCAGCTTCCTGGAGGCGAACCAGGCCAAGCTTCCTTTCTCCTTCTGTATCTAACGCGACCCAAAACGACAGCTTTGAAAGGCAAATTGTGCCAGTTATTAGCTGAAACCTCCTCTGCGTCACAAAGACAACACGGCGGTAAGTGTTTGTTAGGGGAGGAATAAAAAGCATCGTCTTGAGCCAAAGCAAGTGACAAGGACAAGGAATTTACATAATTGTGAATATGGCAATGAATTAATTATGCTGCCAGTTCCTTATTTGTGCGTGCATTTGTGAATATTGTCTTGTCATCAGTGGCTGATGTTGAAATTGGTATTTGTTTAAGGAACTATCCTGCATAAATAGGCTCTTAGCTATTTTTTATTTAATTCGCTCACCTGAGGTGGGTGTCACTGGCAAGGCCAATGTTTATCGCCCAGCCTCCAGAAGGTGGTGAGTGAACCGCCTTCTTGAACCGGGCGGGCATGGTGGCGCAGTGGTTAGCACTGCTGCCTAACGGCAGTTCGGGTTCAATTGCTGGCCTAGGTCACTGTCTGTGTGGAGTTTGCACGTTCCCCCTGTGTCTGTGTGGGTTTCCTCCGGGTGCTCCGGTTTCCTCCAAAGATGTGCGAGTTAGGTGGATTGGTCATGCTAAATTGACACTTAGTGTCAGGGGGTTGAGGATACGGGGATAGGGTCTGGGTGGGATTGTGGTCAGTGCAGGCTCAATGGGCCAAATGGCCCCCTTCTCCACTGTCGGATTCTATGATATTCTATGAACTGCTGCTGTCCACGTTGACGAGGATACATCCACTATGCTGTCAGAGAGGGATTTTTTGACCTGCGACTGTGAAGGAACGGTAGATTTTCTTTGTTCTTTCAAGGGATATTGTTCCCAGAAGGGTAGGGGGTTTTAGTTCAGTCGGGCAGCATGGTCGGTGCAGGCTTGGAGGGCCGAAGGGCCTGTTCCTGTGCTGTAATTTTCTTTGTTCTTTGCTGTTCTTTGATATCGAGATCGTTCCAGGGCAGCTCTGATGAAGGGTCACCCTGATGTGAAACATTGACTCTATTCTCTCTCCACAGATGCTGTCAGACCTGCTGAGATTTTCCAGCATTTTCTGTTTTTGACTCAGATTCCAGCATCCGCAGTATTTTGCTTTTATCCAAGTCAGGATGGGACATCCATAGAACCAAAGAATCCTTACAGTGGGTCATCAAGTCTGCACTGACTCTCCAAAAGAACATCTTACCCCACCCCACCCGCCCACCTCCCCTTCCCTATCCCCGTAGCTCCACACATTTAACATGGCCAATCCACCTAACCTGCACATCTTTGGGATGTGGGAAGAAACCGGAGTACCCGGAGGAAACCCATGCAGATATGGGGAGAATGTGCAAGCTCCACACAGACAATGACCCAAGCCGGGAATCGAACCCGGGTCCCTGACGCTGTGAGGCAGCAGTGCTAACCACTGTGCCACCGTGCTGCCCTTAAAGGTATTTTACAATTTTTAAAAAATTCATTCGTGGGACATGGGTGTCGCTGGCTGGCCAGCATTTATTGCCCATCCCTAGTTGACCTTGGAGGGCAGTTGAGAGTCAACCACATTGCAGTGGCTCTGGAGTCACATGATTTACCAGGATGCTGCCTGGTTTGGAGGGTAGGTCTTAAGAGGAAAGGTTGAGGGAGCTAGGGCTTTTCTCTTTAGAGCGGAGGAGGTTGAGAGGCGACTTAATAGAGGTTTATAAGATGATGAGGGGGATAGATAGAGTGGACGTTCAGAGACTATTTCCTCGGGTGGATGTAGCTGTTACTAAGGGGGCATAACTATATGGATCGTGGTGAGAGATATAGGAGGGATGTACGAGGTAGGTTCTTTACTCAGAGAGTGGTTGGGGTGTGGAATGGACTGCCTGCTGTGATAGTGGGGTCGGACACTTTAGGAACTTTCAAGCGGTTATTGGATAGGCACATGGAGCACACTAGAATGATAGGGAGTGGGATAGCTTGATCTTGGTTTCGGAAAAGGTTTGGCACAACATCGTGGGCCGAAGGGCCTGTACTGTGCTATGTTCTATGTATGCGTAAGGACAGCAGATTTCCTTCCCTAAAGGGCATTGGTGAACCAGATGGGTTTTTCCAACAATCGACAATGGTTTCATGGTCATCAGTAGATTCATAATTCCAGATATTTTTTATTGAATTCCAATTCCACCATCTGCTGTGGCGGGATTCGAACCCGGATCCCCAGAACATTAGCTGAGTGTCTGGATTAATAGTCTGGCGATAATACCACTAGGCCATCCCCTCCCCTAAATGAGATTTGTTGTTGTCAAATAGGAGGCAGCTAATGCATCATGATTTCAACACAGTGAGAATGCAGCTTGGTAGCTATTTACAGTTTATTTCTGCGTGTCACAAGTAGGCTTACATTGACACTGCAATGAAGTTACTGTGAAAATCCACACTCCGGTGCCTGTACACTGAGGGAGAATTTAGCACGGCCAATGCACCCTAACCAGCACGTCTTTCAGAATGTGGGAGGAAACCGGAGCACCCGCAGAAAACCCACACAGACAAGAGGAGAACATGCAAACTCCACCCAGACAGTGACCCGAACAAAGAACAAAGAACAATACAGCACAGGAACAGGCCCTTCGGCCCTCCAAGCCCGCGCTGCTCCCCGGTCCAGGATTGAATCCTGAATCCAGGATCCCCGCCCAATTTTCCAGCCTATCTACATACCAATATCCTATCCACCGAGCTGTCCCTCACAGCTACGATGCTTTGTTCATTACAACCTATTAACTCACCCCCACCCCCCCATTCCAGACCATGTGATCTCCAGGGAGAGGCGAAAACCCAGAGTGAAAAACCCCAGGGCCAATATGGGGGAAAAAAATCTGGGAAATTCCTCTCCGACCCCCTGAGGCGATCGAAACTAGTCCAGGAGATCACAATGGCCCCGATCGGAAAATGCTTCCCAACCCTAGTCATTTCCACTTCCACGAACACCATATGAATTCCCTGCCCCCGAGACAGGTTCCCAACTATCCGCAGTCTCACTCTGTACTGGCACCAGCAAGATGATCATAGAATGAAGCCTTGAAACGAGAAACCAGGAACAATTAGCCCGCGCCGCTCCCTGGTCCAAACTAGACCACTCTTTTGTATCCCTCCATTCCCACTCCGTTCATATAGCTGTCTAGATAACCAAGGCCGGAATCGAACCCGGGTCCTTGGCGCTGTGAGGCAGCAGTGCTAACCACTGTGCCACCATGCTGCCCACGGTGAGAGGGGACAAGGGGAACAGAGCCAGAGGGAGCAGTGCCCTTGGTAATCTTGACAGAATCTCCTCTCACACTTTGAGGTCCTTCGAGCGCCTCCCCCATTTATCTCTGCCCCCCCCCCCCCTCACCTCTCCTCCCGAATCCTCATCATCAACCACAAAACCGACTCCACGCTTCTCACTGAGATGTCTCTGGGCATTGGGTGACTCCTAATCGTCTTCAGCTCCCCTTCCTTTGTAACCATTGATCTCCCATAACCTCCTCCTTCCTTTAAAACCCTCCTGCCCATCCCTTGGCCTTGCCAACTCGCCTTGGCTTTGCTAAGTCCAAGGAGCTTACCACAGAGAAGGCCCTCAGGCAGCACCCGCCCCCTTGGACCCCCCTTTTCAAACCCAATTCCTTCCCCGTGGAAGAAGATAAAAATCTTGCCTTCATCCCGAAATCGCTAAAATCGCACTACCCAAATCGCAACTGCCCAGCCTGCGCATGTTACTCCGCGGCCAACCTCTGTTTATATCAATCTACCTGTTTGTTTGAACAGACGAGGGGACAGCACCGATACAAGTTTCAAAATGGTTTTCTTTGATTTGATTTGATTATTATTGTCGCATGTATTAACATACAATGAAAAGTGTTGTTTCTTGCGCGCTATACAGACAAAGCATACCGTTCATAGAGAAGGAAAGGAGAGGATGCAGAATGTGGTGTTACAGTCATAGCTAGGGCGTAGAGAAAGATCAACTTAATGCGAGGTAGGTCCATTCAAAAGTCTGACAGCAGCAGGGAAGAAGCTGTTCTTGAGTCGGTTGGTGCGTGACCTCAGACTTTTGTATCTGTTTCCCGACGGAAGAAGGTGGAAGAGAGAATGTCCGGGGTGTGTGGGGGTCCTCGATTATGCTGGCTGCTTTGCCGAGGCAGCGGGAAGTGTAGACAGAGTCAATGGATGGGAGGCTGGTTTGCGTGATGGATTGGGCTACATTCACGACCTTTTGTAGTCTTATTGAACAGAACTTAAAGATATTAATATGACAAAAGCGAAAAGAAAAAGCAAACTTGGAGACTGGCTTCTGCTGCCAGCCCCTGTACTGAACCTGAGCACACTGAATGGATCTCGAAAACAAACTGAAAAAACACACACTAAAATCCAAACTACATTGGTTAGGTGCTGGTTAGGGTGCATTGGCCGTGCTAAATTCTCCCTCAGTGTACCCGGACAGGCGCCGGAGTGTGGCCACTAGGGGATTTTCATAGTAACTTCATTGCAGTGTTAATGTGAGCCTACTTGTGACACTAAATAAATAAACTTTAAACTTAAACTTAATCTACAAAACTGGCATGGGATGAGTTCACAGAATCACAGAATCCCTACAGTGCAGAAGGCCATTCAGCCCATCGAGCCTCCACCGACCACAATCCAATCCAGGCCTGATCCCTGCAACTTAGCATGGCCAATTCACCTAAGTTACACATCATTGGACAATAAGGGGCAATTTAGCATGGCCAATCCACCTAAGCTACACATCTTTGGACACTAAGGGGCAATTTAGCATGGCCAATCCACCTAAGCTACACATCTTTGGACACTAAGGGGCAATTTAGCATGGCCACCCCACCAACCCGCACATCTTTGGACTGTGGGAGGAAACCAGAGTTGTACCATACTGGGCCACACCTTTGATACAAAAGGACTGAAGGACCTTGCGCACTGTTCAGTCAGTTTCCTGAATTAAGTGAATGTCACATCCGGAAGTTTCCGCAATGTCCCCCCACGATTGTCCCCCCCAATCCGACGCTAATCAGGTGTTCACTTGCATCTCCGTAAGGAGCTTTGTTTGCGTTTGGCGTGAGGGGGAGGCAGAGTTTTATCAGTTGTTGATCACATGTCGGGTGTGATGGCACAGACAGAACGCCAGCAACAAGCTCCAGACTCCACACTCACAGCTTTTCCTCTCACTGCCGTCTTATTATGTACTCTGAGCGGGCCCGCCAGTTACACTCTCACAGCTGTTGCTGCAAGTGTTTCAAGACACCTCATGCTAATGAGTTTTCGCACACACACAAAAATAAATTCAAACTTGGCTGATTTTTCTGGATTAGTCGTTCTGGCTATTTCCAAGAAGCCAGTGCCAGTAAGCATTGAACAGTATCACAATATTAATGATAGGTGTTAAAGAACAGGGAGTGAATGATCTAAGTTTCCGAACTGGGAATCCCAGATGCTGCCATTGGATCGTGCTTCTAGCTTTCCCTGCCTCCTGTACCTCCTGTACATCGATCTCTGCTACTCCACATCAATGCAGCAGATCTTTTCTCCAACGAAAGCCTTTTGTCTCTCAGGAGTTGGGAGCAATGGCTCGCCCACAGTTAGCAGTGTGGGATGGGGGGGGTGGGGGGTGCGTCAGTAATAGCAGGGGATCCCCGACAATGTTTCAATTTTGTAGAAGCAGAACGGGACATCTCTCCCCCTGCGCTCCCCCCAGCCCACTCACTCACACACACACACACGCTCACACACACATACACGCTCACACTCACATACACACTCACACTCACACGCACATACACACACACTCACGCACACACATACACGCTCACACACACACTCACCCACTCACACGCACATGCACACACACACACTCTCACACACTTACACACTCACACACACTCACACACCCACTCACCCACTCACACACATAAACACACACACTCACCCACTCACCCACTCACATGCACACACACACACTCACACACACTCACCCACTCACCCACACAAACACACATACTCACACACACACACACTCACCCACTCACACACACACACACACACTCACGCACACACATCCACACCCACACACACACACACCCACACCCACGCACACACATACACACCCACACACACCCTCACCCACGCACACACACACACCCACGCACACACACACACACACTCACACACACATACGTGCTGACGTTATAGTTAAGAAAGCCCACCAACACCTCTACTTTCTCAGGAGGGCGGCACGGTGGCACAGTGGTTAGCACCTCTCAGTGCCAAGGGACCCAGGTCAATTCCGGCCTCGGGTCACTGTTTGTGTGGAGTTTGTACTTTCTCTCCGTGTCTGCGTGGGTTTCCTCCGGGTGCTCCGGTTTCCTCCCACAGTCCAAAGATGTGCGGATTAGGTTGATTGGCCATGCTAAGTTGACCCTAGTATCAGGGGGATTAGCAGGCTAAATGTGCGGGGTTATGGGAATAGGGCCTGGGTGGGATTGTGATCGGTGCAGACTCGATGGGCCGAATGGCCTCCTTCTGTACTGTAGGGATTCTATGATTCTATTGAGGCAAAGGAAATTTGGCATGTCAGCTACGACTCTCACCAACTTTTACAGCTGCACCATAGAAAGCATTCTTTCTGGTTGTATCACAGCTTGGTATGGCTCCTGCTCTGCCCAAGACCGCAAGAAATTACAACAGGTTGTGAACAAAGCCCAGTCCATCACTCAAATCAGCCTCCCATCCACTGACTCCATCTACACTTCCCGCTGCCTCAGGAAAGCAGCCAGCATAATCAAGGACCCCACGTACCCCGGACATTCTCTTCCATCGGGAAAAGATACAAAAGTCTGAGAAATGAGTGTCTCACTAGGGCCATTTCGGAGGGTGGTTGAGAGTCAGCCACATTGCTGTGGCTCTGGAGTCACATGTAGGCCAGACCAGGTAAGGACGGCAGATTTTCTTCCCTAAAGGGACATTAGTGAACCAGGTGGGTTTTTCCGACAATCAGCAATGGTTTCATGGTCATCAGTAGATTCTTAATTCTAGATTTGTATGGAATTTTGCCATGATTCGAACCCCTATGCTCAGCGCGTTATGCTGTGTCTCTGGATTACAAGTCCAGTGATAATGCCGTTACACCACTGCCTCCTCCTGCTAGTTATGCGGTGCCTTTCATGACCTTAAGATGATCCAAGGTCGTTGACAGCCAATGATGTGCTTTAGAAATGTAGCCACTGTTGTAATATAGGAAATGTGAGAGTCAAGTTGCAGACAGCAGACTCCTACACGGCAATAAATGATTCTGCTTTAGTGCTGATGTTCAGCGATAAAAGTTGGCCAGAGTTGGCCAGAGTCACTGTGGAGAACCTCTCCATCCTTCTTCAGAACAATGCCAAGGAATAATGTTATTGGGCGGCATGGTGGTACAGTGGTTAGCACTGCTACCTCACAACACCAGCGATCCAGGTTCAACTCCAGCCTTGGGGACTGCCTATGTGGAGTTTGCACGTTCTCCCCGTGTCTGCGTGGGTTTCCTCCAGATGCTCCGGATTCCTCCCACACTCCAAAGATGTGCAGATTAGGTGGATTGGCCATGCTAAATTGCCCCTTACTGTCCAAAGTTGTGCAAGTTACGTGGATTGGCCATGCCAACTTTCACCCTCATGTCCAAAGATGTTTAGGTTAGGTGGATTGGCCATGCTAAATTTCCACTTAGTGTCCAAAGTTGTGCAGGTTAAGTGGATTGGCCATGCTAAATAGCCCTTTAGTATCCAAAGATGTATGGGTTAGGTGGATTGGCCATGCTAAATTGCGCCTTAGTGTCCAAAGATGTGCAGGTTAGGTGGATTGACCATGCTAAATTGCCCATTACTGTCCAAAGTTGTGCGGGTTAGGTGGATTGGCCATGCTAAATTGCCTCTTAGTGTCCAAAGATGTGCAGGTTAGGTGGATTGACCATGCTAAATTGCCCATTACTGTCCAAAGTTGTGCAGGTTAGGTGGATTGGCCATGCTAAATTGTCCCTTAGTGTCCAAAGATGTGCAGGTTAGGTGGATTGGCCATGCTAAATTTCCACTTAGTGTCAGCAGGATTAGCAGGGTAAATACGTGAGGATAGGGCTTGGGTGGGATTGTTGTTGGTGCAGGCTCGATGGGCCGAACAGCATCCTTCGCACTGTAGGGATTGTATTCTATGAAATCCTTTATGTCTATTGCTGAAGGCAGGCAGGTCTTCAGTTTAATATCTTAAAGGCCGGCAGCCTCTTACAGTGCAGCACTCCCTCAGTCCTCTAGTGACAGCCTAGACCTCTGAGCTCAAGACTGCGGAGGTGGACCTGAAACCAGAGCCTCTGATTCAGGAGGCAAGATTGGTCTGGATTAATGCCAAACGTAAGGCAGACAGAAACAATCTATTTAATCAGCAAATACCTACTCGTACATTCCATCATTGATTGCTGGCAAACCACTGGCCAAATAGTGCATGCCAACAACACCATAGGAACCAAGATTTAAAATTCCAGCACCTCTCCCAAGAGAGGGACTTAAGCACAGAAGAAAATACTGTTAAAGCAGCACTCTGGACCACTTGTTACCGGCAGATTTCGGATGAAATGCCATTTTCGGAAGGGCAGAAGCATTATATCAATGGATTGGAGTCATAGAGAGATATACAGCATGGAAACAGGCCCCTCAGATCCCTTTTAAATCTTTCCCCTCTCACCCTAAACCTACACCCTCTAGTTTTGGACTCCCCAACCTTGGAGGAAAGACCTTGGCTATTCACCTTACCCCTGCGCCTCATGATTTTATAAACCTCTATAAGCTCGCCCCCTCATCCTCCCACACTCCAGAGAGAAAAGAAAAGTCCCAGCCAATCCAGCCTCTCCTTATAATTCAAACCTTCCAGTCCCCATTGGTGCCGAGACGTCTGTCAGAAAATGCCAGCCACGGTCTGCTGGGCACTTTAGTCTCAGAATCAGGTGCGGGGCAGCGGGGAGATGGTGGGGCCTCGGAACTGTCGCTCAACTAGCAATCCAGAGGCCCAGCGTAATGGTCTGGGATTATGGGTTCAAATCCCACCACGGGTAGAACCTAAACTCACTTAATAAATCTGGAATTATAACTTATCATCGATTGTTGTAAAAACCCATCTGGCTCAGCGACTGGTCTGGCCTATGTGTGGCTCCAGACTCCCAGTGATGTGGTTGATTCCAAAATTGCTGTTCAATTCAAGGGCAATTAGGGACAGGCAATAGATTCTGGCCCATATAATTTTTAAAAACTCACCGGATAAGGATAAAATTACTGCGGGTGCTGGAAGCTGAAACCAATAGAGAAAATGCTGGAAAATCTCAGCAGGTCTGGCAGCATCTGTAAGGAGAGAAAAGAGCTGACGTTTCGAGTCCAGATGACCCTTTATCAAAGCTGGCCAGTGGCAGTGTCAAGCAGTCCTCGATCAAGCACCAACCGTGTGGGCGACACAGTGGCACAGTGGGTTAGCACTGCTGCCTCACAGCGCCAGGGACCCGAGTTCGATCCCCGGCTTGGGTAACTGTCTGTGTGGAGTTCGCACGTTCTCCCCGTGTCTGCGTGGGTTTCCTCCGGTTTCTTCCCACAGTCTGAAAGACGTGCTGGTTAGGGTGCATTGACCAGAACAGGCACCGGAGTGTGGCGACTAGGGGATTTTCACAGTAACTTCATTGCAGTGTTAATGTAAGCCTTACTTGTGATTAATAAATAAACTTTAACTTTATCAGACTACCTAACCACAACCGCAGAAGAATGTCAATGGGATATTTCTATTTGCCATGTTGCTCGTTGCTGTGGATTTTGGGGAATGAGCAGGTTTCATTCTGAAGAAAGTTTCCAAATTAGAATCACAGAATCCCGACAGTGCAGTCAAAGGCCATTCGGCCCATCGAGTCTGCACCGACTCACCGACAGAGCATCTTACCCAGCTTTGACAAAGGGTCATTTAGACTCGAAACGTCAGCTCTTTACCCTCCTTTACAGGTGCTGCCAGACCTGCTGAGATTTTCCAGCGTTTCCTCCTTTGGTCTTTTTGATTTGATTTATTATTGTCACGTCTATCAGCATAAAGTGAAAAGTATTGTTTCTTGCGCGCTATACAGACAAAGCGTACCGTTCATAGAGAAGGAAAGGAGAGGGTGCAGAATGTAGTGTTACAGTCATAGCTAGGGTATAGAGAAAGCTCAACTTAATGCGAGGTAGGTCCATTCAAAAGTCTGATGGCAGCAGGGAAGAAGCTGTTCTTGAGTCGGTTGGTACGTGACCTCAGACTTCGGCATCTTTTTCTCGACGGAAGAAGGTGGAAGAGAGAGTGTCCGGGGTGCGTGGGGTTCTTAATTATGCTGGCTGCTTTGCCGAGGCAGCGGGAAGTGTAGACAGAGTCAATGGATGGGAGGCTGGTTTGCGTAATGGACTGGGCTACATTCACGACCTTTCAAAGAACAAAGAACAAAGAACAGTACAGCACAGGAAACAGGCCCTTCGGCCCTCCAAGCCTGTGCCGCTCCTTGGTCCAACTAGACCAATCGTTTGTATCCCTCCATTCCCAGGCTGCTCATGTGACTATCCAGGTAAGTCTTAAACGATGTCAGTGTGCCTGCCTCCACCACCCTACTTGGCAGCGCATTCCAGGCCCCCACCACCCTCTGTGTAAAAAACGTCCCTCTGATATCTGAGTTATACTTCGCCCCTCTCACCTTGAGCCCGTGACCCCTCGTGATCGTCACCTCCGACCTGGGAAAAAGCTTCCCACTGTTCACCCTCTCTATACCCTTCATAATCTTGTACACCTCTATTAGATCTCCCCTCATTCTCCGTCTTTCCAGGGAGAACAACCCCAGTTTACCCAATCTCTCCTCATAGCTAAGACCCTCCATACCAGGCAACATCCTGGTAAACCTTCTCTGCACTCTCTCTAACGCCTCCACGTCCTTCTGGTAGTGCGGCGACCAGAACTGGACGCAGTACTCCAAATGTGGCCTAACCAGCGTTCTATACAGCTGCATCATCAGACTCCAGCTTTTATACTCTATACCCCGTCCTATAAAGGCAAGCATACCATATGCCTTCTTCACCACCTTCTCCACCTGTGTTGCCACCTTCAAGGATTTGTGCACTTGCACACCTAGGTCCCTCTGTGTTTCTATACTCCTGGTGACTCTGCCATTTATTGTATAACTCCTCCCTACATTATTTCTTCCAAAATGCATCACTTCGCATTTATCCGGATTAAACTCCATCTGCCACCTCTCCGCCCAATTTTCCAGCCTTTCTATATCCTGCTGTATTGCCCGACAATGCTCTTCGCTATCCGCAAGTCCAGCCATCTTCGTGTCATCCGCAAACTTGCTGATTACACCAGTTACACCTTCTTCCAAATCATTTATATATATCACAAATAGCAGAGGTCCCAGTACAGAGCCCTGTAGGAAACTTTCGTAGGAAGTTTTTTTTCCCTCAATTCCGAATCTAATTTTTTGGGTGACGAACTTGTACTCAAGTTGAGCAGTTGCTTTCCTTCACTGAAGGAATGTGTAAAGAGCAATTAAGCTGGGGGTGATGGAGGTGCGATTTTGGGTCCACACTCTCCATTTGCAGGAGTGGCGGTTCGCGCTTCAACTCCGGAGAGCGCGATTTGCACCGGTGACTTTCTGAGTTCCAATCTTCCCGACCCCTTGTCGGGTGGAGTGGCGCGCACACACCGCAGGCCCCCAGGAAGCTGATTTTAATATATTAGCATGTCATTAGCACGCACTCTTTCCGGGACTTACAGTACAAATCACGTTCCACTGTCTTTGTCTTCAGCTCTGACGGAGGGACATCCAGACTCGAAACATTGGCTCTATTCTCTCTCCACAGAGGCCATCAGACCTAAAAGTTAGAAGTTTATTTATTCGTGTCACAAGTAGGCTTACATTAACACTGCGATGAAGTTACTGTGAAAATCCCCTAGTCGCCACACTCCGGCGCCTGTTCGGGGGTACACTGAGGGAGAATTTAGCACGGCCGATGCACCCTAACCAGCGCGTCTTTCGGGGACGGTGGGAGGAAACCGGAGCACCCGGAGGAAACCCACGCAGACATGGGGAGAACGTGCAGATTCCACACAGACAGCGACCCAAGCCGGGAATCGAACCCGGGTCCCTGAGGCAGCAGTGCTAACCACTGTGTCACCGTGCCGCCCAGTTTAATATGGCGACACAACATCGTGGGCCGAAGGGCCTGTTCCTGTGCTGTCCTGTTCTATGTTCTGTTCGAACCCTGGTTCTACCATCCTCTCTGGTTAGAGATCTATGAGCTGAATTTTGAAGTCACAGGGGGAATGATTGCTGTTAAGTGGAATTTTGTCCTAATGATCACAATTGTATTGATCCGGAGGAAAATGGGTCATGTAATATTGACATTCCACCCTGAGGGGAAACTAATGACTTTATCAATATTAAACTCTGGAGTGTTTATATTGCTTGCTTCTGACCTCTAGTGGCAGGATGAGGCAATTGATGAATTACCTCAACTCCCATTCTCAGAGAGGCCCGAATAATTGATCTACCCACTCACTCTTGTGTGCTATCTTAACACAGCCATTAACCCGCTCAAAACAAATAAAATAAATACCTGCATTTGTATTGCAACTTTCGCAACACTCAGGACGTCACTCAGAGCTTTACTGCCAATGTAGGAACTTTTTGAAATCCGGCCATTGTTCTGAGGTCCGTGTGTCTCTACCTCTGGACTAGGAGTTTATCTTATTAGTGTCACAAGTAGGCTTACATTAACACTGCAATGAAGCTACTGTAGAAATCCCCCAGTCGCCACACTCCGGCGCCTGTTCGGGTACACTGAGGGAGAATTTAGCACAGCCAATGCACCCTAACCAGCACATCTTTCGGAACTGTGGGAGGAAACTGGAGCACCCGGAGGAAACCCACACAGACACGGGGAGAACGTGCAGACTCCACACAGACAGTGACCCGAGCTGGGAATCGAACCCAGGTCCCTGGTGCTGTGAGGCAGCAGTGCTAACCACTGTGCCACCATGTAAATCCACCTACAAATCCTTCCAGTACACCTGATGGGAGGCCGTGAGAGTGGGAGAGTTTCCTGGTCAGCTACACTGCAGAAGGTGATGGCAAACCACTGCAGTAATTTGCCAAGCATATTGATCTGATCTGATTTGATTTATTATTGTCACATGTATTGAGAGACAGTGAAAAGTATTGTTTCTTGCGCGCAGTACAGACAAAGGGACTGGAGTATAAAAGTGTTGTTGCAATTGTATAGGGTGTTGGTGAGACCACATTTGGAGTAGTGTGTCCAGTTTTGGTCTCCTTACTTGAGGAAGGATGTGGAGACATTGGAGGCAGTTCAGAGGAGATTCACAACATTGATTCCGGGGATGAAAGTGTTGAAGGGGTTGAGGAGAGATTAAAGAGTTTGGGCTTGTACTCACTGGAGTTTAGAAGGATGAGAGGGGATCTGATCGGGGTTTATAAAATACTAAAAGGGATCGATAAAGTAAATGTAGATCAAATGTTTCCTCTTATGGGGCAATCTGGATCAAGAGGTCACAGGTATGGGTTGAGAGACGGTAGATTTAAAACTGAGATGAGGAGGAACTACATCTCGCAGAGGGGGATGGATTTGTGGAACTCGCTGCCCCATAGCGTGGTGGAGACTGAATCATTGTCCCTTAGTGTCTGGGTGGGATGCTCGACTGGGGAGTTGGTCCAGACTCAATGGGCCAAATGGCCCCTCTTTCTGCACTGTAGGGATTGTATGATTCTATAAGAGGCGAACTCATTGAAATCACATGAAACTTTGGTGTTTGATGGGGTAAATGCTGGGATGTTGCTTTCCCTGGCTGTTGGGGTCACAGTTTTAGAATACGAGGTGGTCTGAGGTGAGGAGAAATTGGGTTGTGAATCTTTGGAATTCGCCACACCAGAGAGCCAAGGATACTCGGTCGTTGAGTATACTGGAGACAGAGATTGATAAATGTTCAGATGCCGGGGGAATCAAAGAGTTTGGGGAATTGCGGGAAGATGATGTTGAAGCAAAAGATCTTTTTTTTATTCGTGGGGCATGGGCGTCGCTGGCTGGGCAGCATTTATTGCCCATCCCTAGTTGCCCAAGGGCAATTCTGAGTCAACCACATTGCTGTGGCTCTGGAGTCAAATGTAGGCCAGACCGGGTAAGGATGGCAGATTTCCTTCCCTAAAGGACATTAGTGACCCAGATGGGTTTTTCTGACAATGGTTTCATGGTCATGAGTAGATTCTTAATTCCAGATATTTTTTATTGAATTCAAATTTCACCATCTGCCGTGGCGGGATTCGAACCCGGGTCCCCAGAACATTAGCTGAGTTTCTGGATTAATAGTCTATAGACAATACCTCTAGGCCATCGGCTCCCCTTAACGAATAGCAGAGCAGACTTGAAGGGCCGAATGGCAGACTCCTGCTGCTATTTCTTTATGTTCTTGGATACAGAGACAGATGCCGGAATTTTACCAGGACTGAAATCGGGGCGGGCGAGGCTCGCAGAACGGCATCCTCCGTTGGCCTTGGACGGGGTCTTACTGGCCACAGGCGGGCGTGCCGGTAAAATTCCGGCAAGAGAGGCTGTGTTTGTCTTTGGCTAATGATGTTGGCCCAGTGCTGGAACTGGCAGCCCAGGGACTGGGAGCAGCCCCATGATTGAACAGGAGGTGAGGTTTGCTCAGCGAGGGACACTCAGGGGCACAGATGGTACGATATGGCCCTGGCTCTGAACATTTGTCACTCCCTTGGTGAGGTTGCCTTCGCCAAGTGCAAGGCTCAGCGATTGCTGAATTTAAATGTGCCAAGTGGGAGCCGCGGACTTTAGCGTCGGTGCCGGGCTCGGGACAACACGTGAAACTTCAGCCACTCTGCAACAGACTCCAATCGGTTAGTAAAACATCCCAAGGTGCTCACCGAGAGTGATCATCAAATACAATTTGACAGGGTGCTACCTAAAGGGTAAATTCGGGCAACATTGATTGGAAGGCTTGGTCAAGTCGACAGATTTGAAGGATCATCTTAAAAGAGGAGAGAGGTAGGGCTGGGGCTTAGGCTGCTGAAGCTTTGGATTGGTTTGATTTGGTTTAATTTGATTTGATTTGATTTGGTTTGATTTGATTTGATTTGGTTTGGTTTGATTTGGCTTGATTTGGTTTGTTTGATTTGATTTGGCTTGATTTGGTTTGATTTGATTTGATTTGATTTGGTTTGGCTTGATTTGATTTGATTTAATTTGGCTTGATTTGTTTTGATTTGATTTGATTTGATTTGGTTTGGCTTGATTTGATTTGATTTGATTTGGCTTGATTTGGTTTGATTTGATTTGATTGATTTTTGTCACATGTATTGGGATACAGTGAAAAGTATTGTTTCTTGTGCACTACACAGACAAAGCATACCATTCATAGAGTACACAGGAGAGAAGGAAACGAGAGAGTGCAGAATGTAGTGTTACAGTCATAGCTAGGGTGTAGAGAAAGATCAGCTTAATATAAGGTAGGTCCATTCAAAAGTCTGACAGCAACAGGGAAGAAGCTGTTCTTGAGTCGGTTGGTACGTGACCTCAGACTTTTATATCTTTTTCCCAACGGCAGAAGGTGGAAGAGAGAATGTCCGGGGTGCGTGGGGTCCTTGATTATGCTGGCTGCTTTTCCCGAGGCAGCAGGAAGTGTAGACAGAGTCAATGGATGGGAGGCTGGTTTGCGTGATGGATTGGGCTACATTCACGACCCTTTGTAGTTCCTTGCGGTCTTGGGCAGAGCAGGAGCCATACCAAGCTGTGATACAACCAGAAAGAATGCTTTCTATGGTGCATCAGTAAAACATTGGTGAGAGTTGTGGCGGATGTTGAAGAGGACGTTAATTGGAGAGGTTCAGGGGCCTCGGATGTCTCTGCAGGGCCGGAGGGATAGAGATGGGAGGGGGTGAGGGGGGTAGGCAACTGAAAACGAGGAGGAGGGAAGAATATTTCAAATCGGTTGATGTCGTTGGATTGAGATTCGTGCACTGAGCATCGGGGTGACGGGGAAGGGGACTCGGTGTGAGCTAGGATACAGGCCACAGAGCTTTCAATGAAATGAAGGTTATAATAAGGTTGAAAGAAGGGAGACGGGCCGTTGATTTAGTTAATTCTGGAGGTAACACCTTCATGGTTAGTAGATCTGCTGCTTCATAGAGGAGTGACAGATGGAGAGTGTGGAACCTTCAGCAAGTTTGCACTGCGATTAGCTGAGGCACACAGGCGCGATCTCCAGCCTGTGCTGAGGTTATTGATCTCAACTGGGGTAAATATAGACCTAGATCAGTGATGGGCAACCTGCCACTCGGGGGGGGGGGGGGGGGGGGGGTGGAGGGGCCACATGTGGCCCATCTGGGTTCTGAGTGTGGCCCCACAAGACATTGTGTTGACCGTTTCCCATACACAGGGGTGCCACATTCCGCTGATTCCTGTCCGTGTAGTTTTTTCCTACCGGTGTGACTGAAGTGATTCGCACATATAGCAAGGGCGAGTGAAGTGAGGTGCGTGCTGATTGCTCACAACACTGACTGTGAGAGCCGTGCGTTACCTCTGTGTCCAAAGCGTCAATATTTCTTTTGTTCTTACCATTTGAAGTTGATGACAGCTCTATTAATAAAGTTAAAGTTAAAGTTTATTTATTAGTCACAAGTAGACTTACATTAACACTGCAATGAAGTTACTGTGAAATTCCCCTAGTCGCCACACTCCGGCGCCTGTTCGGGTACACTGAGGGAGAATTTAGCACGGCCAATCCACCTAACCAGCATGTCTTTGGATTGTGGGAGGAAACCGGAGCACCCGGAAGAAACCCATGCAGACACGGGGAGAACGTGCAAACTCCACACAGACAGTGACCCAAGCCGGGAATCGAACCCGGGTCCCTGGCTCTGTGAGGCAGCAGTGCTAACCCACTGTGCCATCGTAAATGATTCAACATTTTCTATCACCCTTGTGAAATATTCGGCGTGCATTTAAATGTATTTAATCTTATTCACGGGGTACGGTGAGTGATCAAGTCCGGTTTCAATCTTACAACCCACTGAGATGAAGGAGGGACCATTCACGTGGCACACTCACCAGCCCAGTCGCCCATTTCCTGCCCTAGGGGGTTTCCCGAGTGATGCTCGAGGCAGACTCGAGATGGGCTTGCATTGCTTTCCTGGAAGAGGTCTCTACCCTGTCACCCGAGATTTTAACCTGGGGTACGCCATTCCACATTGGGCATGTCTGAACAGGAAAATGGTCCTGTTCTTACCACCTGCCTTAGGGATATTGGAAGGATTTACAAATTGATAATCAACCTCTATTAACCCGCCTTCCGTAGCCACCTGGAGTGGGACTTGAACCCAAAGCTTCTGGCTCATGAGGTAGGGATATTAACCCACTGCAGCATGAGACCTCCAGGGTGATAATAAGCATGCTTCAGTGTCCTCCTATTATAGAGTTGGAAATTAGCAAAATAAAGTTTATTTATTCATGTCACCTGTAGGCTTATATTCACATTGCAATGAAGTTACTGTGAAATTCCCCTAGTCGCCACACTCCGGCGCCTGTTCGGGTCAACGCACCCTAACCAGCACGTCTTTCAGACTGTGGGAGGAAACCGGAGCACCCAGAGGAAACCCACGCAGACACGGGGAGAATGTGCAAACTCCGCACAGACAGTGACCCAAGCCGGGAATCGAACCCGGGTCCCTGGCGCTGTGAGGCAGCAATGATAACTACTGTGCTACCATGCCGCCCAACCCATGTTAATGGGTTAATGTTAACCCATGTCCAAAGATGTGCGGGTTCGGTTGATTGGCCATGCTAAATTGCTCATACTGTTCCGAGATGTGTAGGTTAGAGGGATCAGCGGGGTAAATGTGTCGGGTTGTAGGGATAGGGCCTGGGGTGGGATTGTTGTCGGTGCAGATTCGATGGGCCGAATGGCCTCCTTCTGCACTGTAGGGATTCTATGATTCTATGTTCCCATTCTCTCTGTTGGAAATTTCACCCACTTTCTCACTCTCACGATTTAGCTCATGTAAACTATGGCTGGAATTCTCTGGCCATTCATGCCGGCGGGATTCTCCAGTCCTGTCAACAGCGCACTCCCACCCGGGTGTTCCCCGCCGGCATGGAGTGACATAAATGGGAATTCCCATTGACAGCGGCGGGACCAGAGAATGCCGCGCAAGTGTTATAATTCAAGTCAGAAACTCCAAAGTGTTTTATGAAGTCCACCTGGATCATAAGTTTTGCAATTTGAATTTGGTTAGGATAAGCATGAAATGTTTCACTTGAGGTGTGATTCGAATGACCCACTAGGGAGCTTTTACCAAACAACGTTTATTTACGAATACAGTTAACATATAGCAATAACTTTTACGAACTGCAAACAAGAAAAAAACAACCGTGATATCGTATAGGCCTTAACAACTCCATGAAATGTTCCGGGTCCCGGGTTCGATTCCCGGCTCGGGTCACTGTCTGTGTGGAGTTTGCACATTCTCCTCGTGTCTGCGTGGGTTTCCTCCGGGTGCTCCGGTTTCCTCCCACAGTCCAAAGATGTGCGGGTTAGGTTGATTGGCCAGGTTAAAAATTGCCCCTTAGAGTCCTGGGATGCATAGGTTAGAGGGATTAGCGGGTAAATATGTGGGGGTAGGGCCTGGGTGGGATTGTGGTCGGTGCAGACTCGATGGGCCGAATGGCCTCCTTCTGCACTGTAGGGTTTCTATGTTTCTATGTTTCTAAACAAACCTCCTTAGGGCGGCATTGTGGCACAGTGGTTAGCACTGCTGCCTCACAGCGCCAGGGACCACTGTTTGATTCCTGGCTTGGGTCACTGTCTGTATGAAGTTTGCACATTCTCCCCGTGTCTGCGTGGGTTTCCTCCGGGTGCTCCGGTTTCCTCCCACAGTCCAAAGATGTGCAGGTTAGGTTGATTGGTCATGTTAAATTCCTCCTTAGTGTCAAGGGGATTAGCAGGGTAAATATGTGGGGTTATGAGGATAGGGCCTGGGTGGGATTGTTGTTGGTGTAGTCTCAATGGGCTGAATGGCCTCCTCCTGCAAAAAAAAACACATCCTTGCCACAGGTTTAGCACAGAAAATACAAATGCTCACGTGATGCTGGGACTTAGTCCTTTGGTTGGAGAATTGAAACTTTGATTTCCCAGCCTTGTAACATCCAGCAGCCCTCGAGGTAGAGATAATGCCATTACTGGCTGGTTTTCAGCCAACGAACCACTGCAAGAGACAGAATTCTCACTCCTGGAAGGCAAGAGGACCTGCTAGCCAGCACAATTTACAATACCAGGGAGAAAGAGAGAGAGAAACACTGTTTTTCAGTCTGATGTCCAAACACCTTCTAAACTAAGATGTGGAGATGCCGGCGTTGGACTGGGGTGGGCACAATAAGAAGTCTCACAACACCAGGTTAAAGTCCAACAGGTTTATTCAGAAACGTGAGCTTTCAGAGCGCCGCTCCTTCATCAGGTGAATGGATCACCTGAGGAAGGAGCAGCACTCCGAAAGCTCGTGATTCCGAATAAGCCTGCTGGACTTTAACCTGGTGTTGTGAGACTTCTTACTGTGCCCACCCCTGTCCAACGCCGGCATCTCCACATCAAGGCATATACAGACAAAGGCACAATTGCATGATAATGGTTGGAATGCGAGTCTTTACAGGTAATCAAGTCTTTACAGGTACAGACAGTGCGAATGGAGAGAGGGATAATCACAGGTTAAAGAGGTGTGAATTGTCTCAAGCCAGGGGGGTTAGTGAGATTTTGCAAACCCAGGCCAAATGGTGGGGGTTACAGATAGTGTGACATGAACCCAAGATCCCGGTTGAGGCCATCCTCATGTGTGCGGAACTTGGCTATCAGTTTCTGCTCAGCGACTCTGCGCTGTCGTGTGTCATGAACTTGGAGAACGCATACTCCTCTGCTTACAAACCGCAGAGAACATGATTTTTAAAAAAATGAAATACATCTCTTAAAGGTACACGAGCGTCACACTAGCAAACAACGCGCCACCTCCTGCCTGTGGGAGGCTGGAGTTAATGGCCTTATATCACACTCTCTCTTTCCCCCCTCTCCCACTTACCCTCTGTTTACCCACTCCTTTTCTCTCACTTTTTCTCTGCTGTTCGAACGAAGAGAACTTGCCTCATTTGGAGTCAATGACCTGCTCCACCTATTATTTTCATGATTTCCAAATAGACCCTGGAGCACATTATTCCGGAGTTTCTGGCACGCTTCCAAGAACCTGGTCCAGAGAGTGTTTGTACAGCAAGAACAAATCAAGTACTTGAATAATAATTAGCCAAACAATTCCTAATTTATAAGTCATAATGAGAGGAATTAGCCACACTCAGGGCGCCACGCGATGATTGCCAATGATGAGAGAGCTTAGTGAAGAGTCTGGCCATTATATAAAAAAAACGGGTTAGGACTCTGTCACGGGCTCAGTGGGAAACACGCTGAAACTGAGCTATGAAGGACCAGGAGTGTCCCAAGTTCGATTCCCATTCTGGCCAAGTCAGTTGACCTGATTGCGAATGGCTCCACTGAGCGATGGAGGGGCTACATCGAAGGGGACGGTGGGGCATTATTTTTTTTCATTTGTTCATGGGATGTGGGCATCGCCAGCATTTATTGCCCATCCCTGAGGGCAGCGGCACCACAGTGGTTAGCACTGCTGCCTCACAGTGCCAGGGACCCGGGTTCATGGTCATGCCAGTGAATGCCAGTGTCTGAAACAGTTAGCACAGGTGTTACTGGCCTGTCAAAATGTTTTATTTGCTGTTGTAGTTCAAACTAGCGTTCCCCTCAAGTAGACAGACAAAGTCACAGAGTGGATTCAAGATGATTTATTGACTGTAGCGTTGCAGGACCCTGATCAGTTAGAGCACAGAATTCAGAAATACGCAAGCAGTTATAGTTTCAGATTTGATTACAAGTAATTATTATAGAATCATAGAATCCTACAGTGCAGAAGGAGGCCATTCAGCCCATCCAGTCTGCACCGACCACAATCCCACCCAGGCCCTATCCCCATAACCCCGTGCATTTACCCTAGCTAATCCCCCTGACACTAAGGGGCAATTTAGCGTGGCCAATCCACCTAACCCGCACATCTTTGGACTGTGGGAGGAAACCGGAGCACCCGGAGGAAACCCACGTGGACACGGGGAGAATGTGCAGACTCCGCACAGTGACCCAAGCCGGGAATCGAACCCGGGTCCCTGGCGCTGTGAAGCAGCAGTGCTAGCCACTGTGCCACCGTGCCGCCCTAGCACAATTAGCACAAATCAATCAGGTATGGGAGTTATCTCTATCCACTCACAGTTATTGATTAAGGTTACATCATTCAGTTATTAAAGCCAATCACGATAACCTCACACTTCAGAGAATCATAGAACCTCTACAGTGCAGAAGGAGGCCATTCGGCCCATCGAGCCTGTACCAACAACAATCCCACCCAGGCCCCACGCCCACACATTTACCCTAGCTAGTCCCCCTGACATTAAGGGTCAATTTAGCATGGCCAATCAACCTACCCTGCACATCTTTGGGTTGTGGGAGGAAATTGGAGCACCCGGAGGAAACCCACGCAGACACGGGGAGAACTTGCAGACTCCACACAGACAGTGACCCAAGCCGGGTCCCTGGCGCTGTGAGGCAGCAGTGCTAACCACTGTGCCACCGTGCTACCTTGTTTAATTATAATGTCCAATCAGCGTGAGGTTTAATTACATCAGTAGGCCTTTCCAACCCTCTGGTAAAATAGCCTTTCCCAGCCTAATCCCACACTATAGCATCTTTCTCCCTTTTGTATCTGAAGGTAAGCTGTCTGGAACTAGTTGCTTACTGCCCTGATATGCACTGCAATTAAGCACTGTGTAGGGCTTTGTCACTTATAACCCTTTTACTGGTTATTAATGGTTATTAAAATGGCTACTATTCTGCTCCCTAATTATTACTATGGGCAGAATTACTCCCCCTCGACAGCTAACTGAGGGATATCGGACCTGGACTGATCAGTCGCTAAGTGGGTTGCTCAGTAGCAGTCAGCACAGGCTCGTTCAGGACAGATAGCACAGGCTACCCAAGAGGCAAGCAAACTGAACAATGCGGAGACAGCACAGATTGGGTGTCACAGTGGCACAGTGCTTAGTGTTGCTGCCTCACAGCGCCAGGGACCCGGGTTCGATTCCCCGCTCAGGTCACTGTCTGTGTGGAGTTTGCACATTCTCCCCGTGTCTGCATGGGTTTCCTCCGGGTGCTCCGGTTTCCTCCCACAGTCCGAAGATGTGCAGGTTAGGTGGATTGGCCATGCTAAATTGCTCCTTAGTGTCCAAAGATGTGCAGGTTAGGTGGATTGGCCATGCTAAATTGCCCCTTAGTGTCCAAAGATGTGCAGGTTAGGTGGATTGGCCATGCTAAATTGCTCCTTAGTGTCCAAAGATGTGTAGGTTGGTGGATTGGCCGTGCTAAATTGCCCCTTAGTGTCCAAAGATGTGCAGGTTAGGTGGATTGGCCGTGCTAAATTGCCCCTTAGTGTCCAAAGATGTGCAGGTTAGGTGGATTGGCCGTGCTAAATTGCCCCTTAGTGTCCAAAGATGTGCAGGTTAGGTGGATTGGCCATGCTAAACTGCCCCTTAGTCTCAGGGGGATTAGCGGGGCAAATGCGTGGGATAACAGGGATAGGGCTTGGGTGGGATTGTTGTCAGTGCCAGCCTGATGGGCCGAATGGCCTCCTCCTGCACTGTAGGGATTCTATGATTTATACAGAGCAAGTTGTGTTTAACAACCTAAATTTCCTGAGCGGTGTGTGTAGACAGAGAGAGTACGATGGTTTATGTAATATATTGCTTTGCAGAAGATATTAATAAGATCTGAGATTGGTCATTTAAATTAGAATAGCCCCACAGGGAATCTCAGTCAATCACAGTCTGATCAATCCCACTCCTGAGTCCCATAACTTCCATAGAATTTTTAAATCAATATATAAATTTCCCACTCTGGGCCACCAAGATTTGAGCAGTGATGAAGTTAAATGGCCCCCTCCACACACACACACACACACTGCTTCTAGGCTAGAATCACCAAGAGAGACTGGTGTCCCAGAAGGTTAGCACTGCTGCCTCATCGCGCCAGGGACCCGGGTTCAATTCCTGGCTTGGGTGACTGTCTGTGTGGAGTTTGCACATTATCCCCGTGTCTGCGTGGGTTTCCTCTGAACGCTCCGGTTTCCTCCCACAATCCGAAAGATGTGCGGGTTGGGTGGATTGGCCGTGCTAAATTGCCCCTCAGTGACAGGGGGACTAGCTAGGGCAAATGCACGGGGTTATGGGGAAAGGGCCTGGCTGGGATTGTGGTTGGTGCAGACTCGATGGGCCGAATGGCCCCCTTCTGCATTGTAAGATTCTATGATTCTATGTTATGGGGAAAAGACGGGAGAATGGTGTTGAGGAATTTATCAGCCATGATTGAATGGTGGAGCAGACTCAATGTGCCGAATGGTCTATTTCTGCTCCTAAATCTTGGGTGTTACGGTCTAAGCAGCAAGCCTAAATACTAACGGAAGGTATGCCATACAAGCAGGATGTGTTCACGGGGTAGGAGCAAATGGAATCCAGCTCAGAAGGTGGGTTCAAGTCCCATTCCTGTAAGATTTTAGGGTTTCAGGTTATAAAACCCTCCTCAGTAAAATTTCTAAGTTCCTAAATTCTTAATTTCTGACACGAGGGTTCTCAGTTGTGCTTGATCTAACAAGGTAAGAATAATGAGTATCTATGAATCACTGTGAGTGTACCTACGCCACATGGACTGCAGCGATTCAGGAAGGCAGCTCACCACCACCTTCTCAAGGGCAACTAGGGATGGGCAATAAATGCTGGCCCAGCCAGCGACGCCCATGTCCCACGAATGAATAACAAAAAAAACAAGTAGAATTTATTAAGCAAGATTTTACATAATACTTAACGCAATGCAGTGAAGTCAATGTAGAAGTTCCTCATCCCTCAAGTTCCTAGGAGTGCTTAGCGCTGCTGTCTCACAGCGCCATGGACCCAGGTTTGATTCCCGGCTTGGGTCACTGTCTGTGCGGAGTCTGCACGTTCTCCCCATGTCTGCGTGGGTTTCCTCCGGGTGCTCCGGTTTCCTCCCACAGTCCGAAAGACGTGCTGGTTAGGTGCATTGGCCATGCTAAATTCTCCCTCAGTGTACCCGAACAGGTGCCGGAGTGTGGCAACTAGAGGATTTTCACAGTAACCTCATTGCAGTGTTAATGTAAGCCTACTTGTGAACACTAGAGTCATAGAATCATAGAATCCCTACAGTAAAGAAGGAGGCCATTCGGCCCATTGAGCCTGCATCGACCGCAATCCCATCCAGGCCCTATCCCCGTAGCCCCACACATTTACCCTTCTAATCCCCCTGACACTTGGGTCAATTTAGCATGGCCAATCCACCTAACCTACACATCTTTGGACTGTGGGAGGAAACCGGAGCATCCAGAGGAAACCCACGCAGACACGGGGAGAATGTGCAAACTCCATGCAGACAGTGACTCAAGGCCGGAATTGAACCCGGGTCCCTGGCGCTGTGAGGCAGCAGTGCTAACCACTGTGCCACTGTACCGGCCCACTAATAAAATACATTTTAAAAACTTTAAACTTAAACTTTAAACCTTGAGCTTTGCCAGCACCAGTGATGCCTCTCTGTTGTCTGTCTTTGAAGAGATATTGAACTGTGACTGGAAGGGTCATATCCCAGTAGCCATGGCAACACCGTGCCAACAAAGATTCCGATTTATCCCTCTGTCTCATTATTCCTCATCCCGTATTTGGGAATAGTCTTTCACTGTTTTAGGATATGAGCATCTCGTGACATTCCCACCTCTGCACCTAGAGCCATACGGACAAAAGACAAATGTCCATCCTTTGTTTCCTTGGACCCCGCAGAACTTACATTCCGTTGCAAGCAAATAATACACGTCTTCTAGACACAATAATCACAAACAAAGTCACATTCTCTTGTCAATATATTTTAACCCCTTCTCGCAAATGCTAAAACCACGAAGGACAAATGTTCAAATCACTCCCTGTTATAATAACAGAAAATAAAATGTTTCCTTCAGGTACAGACCAATTAAAGCAATACATGATTTATTTAAACATAACGTGTCATTCTAAGAACAAGCTACTTTTCTTCAAACAGAACTGCTGAATACAGAAACTTAGGAAACTTAAGTCATAAAACAATTAAATATTGCTTCTTGCAAAAGCAGCTTTAAAGTATCCTGGCTGCAATGACATCCAGTTGCCTCACGAACAAAATTCAAACTATATCATTTAATTTAAACTGTTGGTGCTACTGACCCTAAAGATTAGTAGCATGATCAAAGCCTTACACTCCAGAGACTTAAGCACAAAGTAAAGACTGATACTCCTGGTATAAGACCATAACATATAGGAGCACGATTTGGCCATTCGGCCCATCAGGTCTGTTCCGTCATTCGATCAAGAAACCGCAAAAGGTCGTGAATGTAGCCCAATCCATCACGTAAACCAGCCTCCCATCCATTGACTCCGTCTACACTTCCCACTGCCTCGGCAAAGCAGCCAGCATAATTAAGGACCCCATGCACCCCGGACATTCTCTCTTCCAACTTCTTCCGTCAGGAAAAAGATGCAAAAGTCTGAGGTCATGTACCAACTGACTCAAGAACAGCTTCTTCCCTGCTGCCGTCAGACTTTTGAATGGACCCCCTCGCACTAAGTTGATCTTTCTCTACACCCTAGCTATGACTGTAACACTACATTCTGCACCCTTTCCTTTCCTTCTCCCCTATGTATGGTACGCTTTGTCTGTATAGCGCGCCAGAAACAATACTTTTCACTGTATCCCAATACAAGTGATAATAATAAATCAAATCAAATCAAATCAAAAATTCTCATCCCCGTTCTCTGCCTTTTCCCTGTATCCTTTGATCCCCTCACCAATCAAGAGCCTATCTATCTCTGTCTTAAATACACTCAATGACCCGGCCTCCTCTGTGGCAATGAATTCCACAGATTCACTGCCCTCTGGTTGAAGATACTCCTCCTCATCTCGTCCCTGTACTCTGAGACTGTCAGTATCCTGTAAGTTTCAATGAGATCCCCCCCCCTCTCATTCTTCTAAACTCCATCGCGTACAGACCCAGAGTCCTCAAACGTTCCTCATACGTCAAGCCTTTCATTCCCGGGATCATTCTCATGAACCTCCTCTGGACCCTCTCCAAGGGCCAACACACCCTTCCTTAGATACAGGGCTCAGTGCTGAGAAGGTGCTGCACGGTTGGAGGTGCTGTCTTTTGGCTGGGATGCTTAGCCCAATTTAGGTGGGCATAAGTAAACCTGTGGCGTTATTCCGAGGGAGAGCAGGGGAGCTTCCATGTTAATGTTTACCCTTCCGTGAACATCACTCAAGATAGGTTGTTGTGGGAGTTTGCTATGCACAAATTTGCCCGTCGCATTTCTTGCATTGTTGCAGTGACTGCGCTTCAAGAGTCCCCAGATTGTGAGGGGACAATGAAAATGCCGTTCTTGTTTTATTTCCCTCTTGTCTTTCCTTGTACCTGGTTTGGACGGGGCAAGAGGAACCAGGAAGGCTTCATCAGATTTGGTAGCACGGTGGCACAATGGTTAGCACTGCTGCCTCACGGCACCAGGGACCTGGGTTCGATTCCCGGCTTGGGTCACTGTTTGTGTGGAGTCTGCACCTTCTCCCCTAATCTGCATGAGTTCCCTCCGGGTGCTCCCACAGTCTGAAAGATATGCAGGTTAGGTGGATTGGCCATGCTAAAATTGCCCCTTAGAGTCAGGGGGACTAGCTAGGGTAAATGCATAGGGTTATGAGGATAGGGCCTGGATGGGATTGTGGTCAGTGCAGACTCAATGGGCTGAATGGCCTCCTTCTGCTCTGTAGGGATTCTATGGATCCTAAATCAAATCAAATCAAGTAAGTTCTGCAGGAGATCAGATTGACCTTGCGTTATCTGTAAACACATTTACCTGGTATAATCCCACCCTGGCCTGGGTAGGATTGTGGTCGGTGCAGACTCGATGGGCTGAATGGCCTCCTTCTGCACTGTAGGATTCTATGATCAATGCCCCCCCCCCCCCCCTCCCCCCCACCCCCACACCCTGACCTACACTCCCAATCCCATCTCCCTGTCTCGGACTCAGACAGAATTGGAATCTGCAGAATAAAGAGTTGCTGGCGGAGTGGGAATTACGCCTTCTGCTTTGCGATGGCTGGTGATCTTACCTCCGCTGTCAGCTCCCTGCTGGTAGGGCTGCCTTCTAACAGCTGCTGGGTACACCTCGGGTTGAATCAAACAATTAACTTTATAATTAAATATTCCGCTAAGTGGGGAAATGATGTTAAGCAGTGAAGAGACATGTAGGAGTAATTGAAATCTGTTGTCCATTATCAATTATAACCCAGTACACCATTGCAAGTCTGTGTCTGAATGGGACCCCCGAGACTTTCAGTCCCTTGGTCCCTTAGTCCCAGCAGAACTCAAACTTTTACAGCAAGGGCCCATTTAACCAATGTTTATCGCTGCTTGCATAGATAGAAGGAGGGAATTTGCATTTCCAACCGGAGCAGGAGGAGGCCATTCGGCCCCTCGAGCTTGCACCGCCATTCGATAAGATCGTGGCTGATCTGTTTGTATTTCAAATTCCACAGGGCAACGCAGTGGTCAACGCTGCTGCCTCACAGCGCCAGGGACCCGGGTTCGATTCCCATCTTGGGTCACTGTCTGTGCGGAGTCTACACGTTCTCTCCGTGTCTGCGTGGGTTTTCCTCCGGGTGCTCCGGTTTCCTCCCACATTCTGAAAGAGGTGCAGGTTAGGTGGATTGGCCGTGCTAAATTGTCCCTTAGGGTGGACTTTTACCAGCACGTCCGCCTGACTTTAGTATGATCCTGCCCGAGACCAATAGAGAATGACGTCCTCCGAGCCTCGTCCGCCCCCGGAATCGGGGAAGGCATGCCGGTAAAATTCTGGCCTTAGTGTCCAAAGATGTGCAGGTTGGGTGAATTGGCCATGCTAACTTCCCCCTTAGTGTCGAAAGGTGCGTAGGATAGCGGAATTAGCAGGGTAATTTTGTGGGATTATGGGGATAGGACCAGGGTAAGTAAGATGTTCTGACGGAGAGTCGGTGCAGGCTCAATAGGCTGAATAGCCTCCTTCGACACTGTAGGGATTCTATGAACTTCCCATCTACCCTCAATGACCTTTGAACTCTTTGCCTAAAAAAAAATCCGTCTTAAAAATATTCAATGACCCCCACCTCCACCCTCTTCTGAGGCAGAGAGTCGCACAACTCTCTGAGAGAAAAATTCTCCTCATCTCTGTCCTCAGAGGGTGACCCCTGATTTTAAAGGAGTGTCCCCCTGGTTCTGGACTCACCCACAAGAGAAAACATTCTTTCCACATCCACCTTGTGGAGACCGTTCGGGATCTTGTATACTTCAAGCAAGTCACCCCTCACTCTTCTAAACTCCAGTGGAAACAAGCCCAGTCTGTCCAACCTTTCCTCATAAGACAACCCGCCCATTCCCGGTATCAATCTATTAACCTAATATGGAGCGGCACGGTGGCACAGTGGTTAGCACTGCTGCCTCACAGCGTCAGGGACCCAGGTTCGATTCCGGCCTTGGGTCACTGTCTGTGTGGAGTTTGCGCATTCTCCCCGTGCCTGTGTGGGTTTCCTCCGGGTGCCCCGGTTTCCACCCACACTCCAGAGATGTGCTGGTTAGGTTGATTAGCCATGCTAAATTGTCCTTTAGTCTCAGGGGGAATAGCAGGGTAAATATGTGGGGTTACGGGGATAGGGCCTGGGTGGGATTGTGGTTGGTGCAGGCTCGATGGGCCGAATGGCCTCCTCCTGCACTGTAGGGATTCCGTGATGTCAGAAGCCTTTCTTGAGGGGCCGGGGAAGGTTTGCATCACGTACGGTGTTTGATCTCCTCTTGTGGCCTGAAGTGAAGGCAGTCTCTACCTGGAATGCAGCACTGGAGGTATAATAACTCCAGGAGTCAGCAGTAAAGGAGCAGTGCTTTATCAGGCAAAATAAAGTAAAGCAAAAACTACAAGCCTGTGGTGAACACAAACAGGTCCCAACCAGGGCAGTGCAACAATGGACCCGCTCGGGGTCTTGCTTTATACAGGGCTCGCTAAACAAGCTCCATCTGGTGAGTTAATTACCAATCCCCAGGGAGCTCGTGTTCAGCAAGTCCTATAGCGAGGCCAATCAGGGGTTCCCCATGTGGGAGGCGATGGCCTAATGGTATTATCGCGAGGCTATTAATCCAGAAACTCAGCTAATGTTCTGGGGAGCCAGGTTCGAATCCCGCCACGGCAGATGGTGGAATTTGAATTCAATAAAAAAATATCTGGCATTAAGAATCTACTAACGACCATGAAACCATTGTCGATTGTCAGGAAAAACCCATCTGGTTCACTAGTGTCCTTTAGGGAAGGAAATCTGCCGTCCTTACCTGGTCTGGCCTACATGTGACCCACAGCAATGTGGTTGACTCTCAACTGCCCTCCAAGGGCAACTAGGGATGGGCAATAAATGCTGGCCAGCCAGTGACGCCCATGTCCCATGAATGAATAGAAAAAATGTGCGCCCTGGAGGGTCTCTGGGTTTTGTCAGGCGCTGTGTTGACATTAATCTCTGTCTTCGCCAGGCTCACTCAGGAAAGGGGTGTGTCGGACCTCGAGATCATCTCCCAGCAGGTGGAGGACGAGAGCCAGTGCATCGCCCCCGTCCAGCTGGTCAGCTTCGCCTATCGCGACCTCCCCCTGGCGGCCCTTGACCTCTCGTTGGCCGGGTCGCAACTGCTATCCAACATGGACGACGATGAGCAGAGAGAGAGGTGAGCGCGCTGTCGGAAATCGGAAAAGGCCCTTATATCATTGCAGAAGAATGCTGATTAATTTAATATCTTGCTCCTGATCTCATTGATTTGATTCCTTCCCTGCTTTCCGGAGGCAGGAGTGAGTAACAGAATTGTAATTCCATAACAGTGAAATGAAATTCATAGTCGCTGCCCTCTGTCATCGAGTTACCATCAGTCTGAACTAGTCGGGATGCTTGCTCTAAATCACTCTTTATGTAAGCACCATAAAAAATATTGTTAGCCATTCATCCGATGCCAGCTGTAGTTTCAGGATAATCAGTCCTGCCCCTACACCAGAAAATTCATCCCCCATTTTCAGAGATTTCAGTGCATAATCTGTTCAATAGCACTGAGAGAACCC
This sequence comes from Mustelus asterias, assembly GCF_964213995.1. NCBI lineage: Eukaryota > Metazoa > Chordata > Chondrichthyes > Carcharhiniformes > Triakidae > Mustelus > Mustelus asterias. Next base: position 6,990,533 of record NC_135829.1, on the reverse strand, counting down.
TGCACTGTCGGGAATGCTGCATTGAGAGAGTGTTGTACTGTCGGGCGTGCTACACTGGGAGAGAGTTGCACTATGGGGGTGATTCACTGAGAGAGTGCTGCACTGTCAGGGGTGAATCACTGAGAGAGTGCTGCACTGTCGGGGGTGATTCACTGAGAGAGTGCTGCACTGTCAGGGGTGATTCACTGAGAGAGTGCTGCACTGTCGGGGGTGATTCACTGAGAGAGTGCTGCACTGTCGGGGGTGATTCACTGAGAGAGTGCTGCACTGTCGGGGGTGATTCACTGAGAGAGTGCTGCACTGTCAGGGGTGATTCACTGAGAGAGTGCTGCACTGTCGGGGGTGATTCACTGAGAGAGTGCTGCACTGTCGGGGGTGATTCACTGAGAGAGTGCTGCACTGTCGGGGGTGATTCACTGAGAGAGTGCTGCACTGTCGGGGGTGATTCACTGAGAGAGTGCTGCACTGTCGGGGGTGTTGCACTGAGAGAGTGCTGCACTGTCGGGGGTGATTCACTGAGAGAGTGCTGCACTATCGGGTGATTCACTGAGAGAGTGCTGCACTGTCAGGGGTGTTGCACTGAGAGAGTGCTGCACTGTCGGGGGTGATTCACTGAGAGAGTGCTGCACTATCGGGTGATTCACTGAGAGAGTGCTGCACTATCAGGGGTGTTGCACTGAGAGAGTGCTGCACTGTCAGGGGTGATTCACTGAGAGAGTGCTGCACTGTCAGGGGTGATTCACTGAGAGAGTGCTGCACTGAGCAAGTGCTGCACTGTCGGGGGTGCTGCACTAAGAGAGTGCTACACTGAGAGAGTGCTACACTGAGAGAGTGCTGCACTGTCGGCGGTGCTGTACTGTCGGGGGTGCTGCACTGAGAGAGTGCTACACTGAGAGAGTGCTACACTGAGAGAGTGCTGCACTGTCGGCGGTGCTGTACTGTCGGGGATGCTGCACTGAGAGAGTGCTACACTGAGAGAGTGCTACACTGAGAGAGTGCTACACTGAGAGAGTGCTGCACTGTCGGGGATGCTGCACTGTGAGAGTGGTGCACTGAGAGAGTGCTACACTGAGAGAGTGCTGCACTGAGAGAGTGCTACACTGAGAGAGTGCTGCACTGAGCAAGTGCTGCACTGTCGGGGATGCTGCACTGTGAGAGTGGTGCACTGAGAGAGTGCTACACTGAGAGAGTGCTGCACTGAGCAAGTGCTGCACTGTCGGGGATGCTGCACTGTGAGAGTGCTACACTGAGAGAGTGCTACACTGAGAGGGTGCTGCACTGTCGGGGATGCTGCACTGTGAGAGTGCTGCACTGAGAGAGTGCTACACTGAGAGAGTGCTGCACTGTCGGGGATGCTGCACTGTGAGAGTGGTGCACTGAGAGAGTGCTACACTGAGAGAGTGCTGCACTGTCGGCGGTGCTGTACTGTCGGGGGTGCTGCACTGAGAGAGTGCTACACTGAGAGAGTGCTGCACTGTCGGGGATGCTGCACTGTGAGAGTGCTGCACTGAGAGAGTGCTACACTGAGAGAGTGCTGCACTGTCGGCGGTGCTGTACTGTCGGGGGTGCTGCACTGTGAGAGTGCTGCACTGAGAGAGTGCTACACTATTGGAGGTACTGTGTCTCAGCTGTGTCCTACACACACACACACACACACACACACTTAATCTCCAAACAGAATCGTTGCATTTGATAAGGTGCAGTCAGCCAGCACCTCCTTCCCAATCCGAAAATGAAAATCCTGGGAAAGATTTCTGGATGTGGAGATGCCGGCGTTGGACTGGGGTAAACACAGTAAGAAGTTTAACACCACCAGGTTAAAGTCCAACAGGTTTATTTGGTAGCAAAAGCCACACAAGCTTTCGGAGCTGCAAGCCCCTTCTTCAGGTGAGTGGGAGTTCTGTTCACAAACAGGGCATATAAAGACACAGACTCAATTTACATGAATAATGGTTGGAATGCGAATACTTACAGCTAATCAAGTCTTTAAGATATAAACAATGTGAGTGGAGAGAGCATCAAGACAGGCTAAAGAGATGTGTATTGTCTCCAGATCACCAATAGACTATCCTGGTCCCCCCATGCCAACGCTATAGTTAAGAAAGCTCACCAACATCTCTACTTTCTCAGGACACTAAGGAAGTTTGGCATGTCCACTACAACTCTCACCAACTTTTACACATGCGCCATAGAAAGCATTCCTATGCCAATTTCTCACATTCTTTTGTTCTTAATGACCTCACCCAAGCAGAGGGAAAAGAGTTCAGACGGTAACTCTGATGGCTGATTATTAAAATTAAAGTTAAAGAGGATCCTTTCTGGTTGTATCACAGCTTGGTATGGCTCCTCTCTGACCAAGACCGCAAGGAACTACAAAGGGCTGTGAACAAAGCCCAGTCCATCACGCAAACCAGCCTCCCATCCATTGACTCTGTCTACACTTCCCGCTGCCTCGGCAAAGCAGCCAGCATAATCAAGGACCCCACGCACCCCGGACATTCTCTCTTCCACCTTCTTCTGTCAGGAAAAAGATACAAAAGTCTGAGGTCACGTACCAACCGGCTCAAGAACAGCTTCTTCCCTGCTGCCATCAGACTTTTGAATGGACCCATCTCGCATTAAGTTGATCTTTCTCTACACCCTAGCTATAACTGTAACACTACATTCTGCACTCTCTCCTTTCCCTCTCTATGAACGGTATGGTTTGTCTGTACAACACGCAAAAAACAATACTTTTCGCTGTACAGCAGTACATGTGACAATAATAAATCAAATCAAATCCGAGGGTGAGTGTGTTACACTTTGGGATCATAGAATTATAGAACCCCTACAGTGCAGAAGAGGCCATTCAGCCCATCAGTTCCACACTGAGTCTCTGGCCCAGTATCTTATCCAGTCCCTGTTCCCTGCCCTTCCCTGCCCATACATTTCCCATGGCTCATGCACCTCACCTGCACATCTTTGGACCGTGGGAGAAACTGGAGCACCCGGAGGAAACCCACGCAGACACGGGGAGAACGTGCAGACTCCACACAGACAGTGACCCGAGGCTGGAATCGAACCCGGGTCCTTGGCGCCGTGAGGCAGTGCTAACCACTGCGCCACCAGTGACATTGCCACTCTACCACCGGCTCTGGGTGGAGCTCAGGTTGGCTGCTGGTGATCTTACTGAACGGTCGGGCAGGCTCGGTTGGAGGCTTGGGCGGAGAGATGGCAGATGGCGTTTAATCCAGACAAATGCGAGGTAATGCATTTTGGAAGGTTTAATATAGATAGGAAATATATAGTAAATGGCAGAACCCTTAAGAGTATTGACAGATAGAGGGATCTGGGTGCACAGGTACACAGGTCACTGAAAGTGGCAACGCAGGTGGAGAAGGTAGTCAAGAAGGCATACGGCATGCTTGCCTTCATCGGCCGGGGCATTGAGTTTAAAAATTGGCAAGTCATGTTGCAGCTTGATGGAACCTTAGTGAGGCCGCACTTGAAATATAGTGTTCAATTCTGGTCGCCACACTACCAGAAGGATGTGGAGGCTTTGGAGAGGGTACAGAAAAGATTTACCAGGATGTTGCCTGGTATGGAGGGCATTAGCTATGAGGAGAGGTTGGAGAAACTTGGTTTGTTCTCACTGGAACGACGGAGGTTGAGGGGGGTGACCTGATAGAAGCCTACAAGATTATGAGGGGCAGAGTGGATAGTCAGAAGCTTTTTCCCAAATACATGAATAGGATGGGAACAGAGGGATACGGTCCCCGGAAGGGTAGGGGGTTTTAGGCAGCATGGTCGGTGCAGGCTTGGAGGGCCAAAGGGCCTGTTCCTGTGCTGTAATTTTCTTTGTTCTTCCTATGCCGATTCCTCACGTTATTTTGTTCTTAATGACCTCACCCGAGCGGAGGGAAGAGAGTTCAGACGGTAACTCTGACGGCTGATTATTAAAATTAAAGTTAAAGAGGATCATTTTTATTCTCCACACAACAGGCTGCGAAGCCAGCTATTATTCCACAACTAATTGTGATTTGATTAATTGCAATTTAAATTGTTGTTGCACTATTACATCTGTGATTAATATTTAACAAGAAGCCGTGTACATTGGCAATCAATTTTCCCATCAACGGGAACCCCTGATGAAGTTTCTTCGCCTCCTGCTCCTTGCTCAGATTTGCAGAAAAGTTAATTAATTCGAAGTTACGTTGATCTAAATCGCATTAATTGATCATTATTGACGATGGATGTGAACACAATCGTCTGTTCTCATTCGTCCCTTTGTCAAAGATATCAAAATGTCAAAGCAGGTGGAAATCTTTGAGAAAGGTGGCTCGGTGGCACAGTGGTTAGCACTGCTGACTCACAGCGTCAGGGGACCCGGGTTCAATTCCAGCCTCGGCTCACTGTCTGTGTGGAGTTTGCACGTTCTCCCTGTGTCTGCGTAGGTTTCCTCCGGTTTCCTCCCACAGTCCAAAGATGTGTAGGTTGGGTGGACTGGCCATGCTAAATTGCCCCTTCGTGTCCAAAGATGTGCAGGTTAGGTGGATTGGCCATGCTAAATTGCCCCACAGTGTCCAAAGATGTGTAGGTTAGGTGGATTAGTCATGCTAAATTGTCCCTTAGTGTCCAAAGATGTGCAGGTTAGGTGGATTGGCCGTGTTAAATTGCCCCTTAGTGTCCAAAGATGTGTAAGTTAGGTGGATTGGCCATGCTAAATTGTCCCTTAGTGTCCAAAGATGTGCAGGTTAGGTGGATTGGCCGTGTTAAGTTGCCCCTTAGTGTCCAAAGATGTGTAAGTTAGGTGGATTGGCCATGCTAAATTGTCCCTTAGTCTCCAAAAATATGTAGGTTAGGGGAATTGGCCATGCTAAATTGCCCCTTAGTCTCCAAAGATATGTAGGTTAGGGGAATTGGCCATGCTAAGTTGCCCCTTGTGTCCAAAGATGTGGAGGTTAGGTGGATTAGCCGTGTTAAATTGCCTCTTGGTGTCCAAAGATGTGTAGGTTAGGTGGATTGGCCATGCTAAATTGTCCCTTAGTGTCCAAAGATGTATAGGTTAGGTGGATTGGCCATGCTAAATTGCCCCTTAGTGTCCAAAGATGTGTAGGTTAGGTGGATTGGCCATGCTAAATTGCCTCTTAGGGTGGGATTTTCTAGCTGCGTTCGCCCCAATACTGGGAAATCCCGTCCGAGGTCAACAGATCTTTTCATGGTCCGTGTCCAGCCTGCTACGATTCCCGTGGTGGGCCGGAAGGGAATATTCCGCCCATAGTGTCCAAAGATGTGTACGGTTAGGTGATTAGCCATGGTAAATTGTCCCAAAATGCCCAAAGATGGGTAGATTAGGTGCGTTAGCCTCAGTAAATGCTCAGGGTTACGGGGATCAGGCAGAGGGGGGGGCCTGGGTGGGATACTCTTTCAGAAAGTCAGTGCAGATTCGATGGGCCAAATGGCCTCCTTCTGTATTGTAGGGATTCTATGGGTCTGTGTTAAAGATTAATATATGAGGGGAATTCTCCCGCCCCCATCTGCCATGGAATCAGAGTGGGCGAGGGGTGGTCAACGGAAATGTCCGTTGACCTCGGGTGGGAATTTCCGGTCTCGCCCGAGCGAGGCCGTAAAAGCCTGCCCAAGAACGCCAAATTTCAAACAGTCACAACAATTTATACTGCAGGAGAAACCACACGTTGAACACTCCTGAGTGTGCCACACAATTTAAGATAATCAGTCGAGTTTGTAACTTGCTGGAAGTGACATCCATTCACTGTTGGGCCCTCTCTCAGCAAACAAAAGGAATATGGTCAAGTCTTGTGCCTTCTTTTTTGTTGAATTATTCTGAGACTCGGGGAGCCTACGATTCACTGTTGCTTTCTCCATAGCAACGCCTTGGCCAATCAGTCGACTTGCCACCCAACCAGCACCCCTTTTCTCCTGCAGTATGAATTGTTGTAACCTTTAGAAATTTGGCACTCTTGTATTTGTCCTGATGAGTGCAAGGCACAAAACTTCAGCAACATGTACCTTTTTTCAACAATATTTAAATTCTGTACTACCAAGTGACTGCGCATGTATAAAACACACGGTCAGGATGCTAAACATAGCACAATGCATCTAATAGAATCATAGAATCACACAGTGCAGAAAATGCCCTTTGGCCCATTGAGTCTGTACCGACATGTCAGAAACACCTGAACTCCCATCTACCAGCACTTATCCCATAGCCTTGAGTGTTATGACGTGTCAAATGCTTTGATTTATTGTCACATGTACTGGGATACAGTAAAAAGTATTGTTTCTTGCACGCTATACAGACAACACATACCGTTCGTAGAGTACATAGGGGAGAAGGGAAAGGAGAGGGTGCAGAATGTAGTGTTGCAGCTACAGGTAGGGTGAAGAGAAAGATTCACTTAATATAACGTAGGTCCATTCAAAAGTCTGACAGCAGGCAGGGAAGAAGCTGTCCTTGAGTCGGTTGGTATGTGTTTTCAGACTTTTGTATCTTTTTCCCGACGGAAGAAGGTGGAAGAGAGAATGTCTGGGGTCCTTGATTATGCCGGCTGCTTTGCCGAGGCAGCGGGAAGTGTAGACGGAGCCAATGGATGGGAGGCTGGTTTGAGTGATGGATTGGGCTACGTTCGCAACCCTTTGTAGTTCCTTGCGGTCTTGGGCAGAGCCGGAGCCACACCAAGCTGTGATACATGTGGAAAGGATGCTTTCTATGGATTTCAGACACACTTACAAATAAATCCTGATCTAAAAGCAGAGGGGCCGTCCAGACTGTCCTTTCCTCAGCTGCCCCCTTAGAAAGTTGGACACTTGCATAACTCACTCACAACAATTTGATGAGAGACTGCGCAAAGAAATGGAACTGTGCCTCTCTGGCAGGAAATGATAGTCATGATGTGGAGATGCCGACGTTGGACTGGGGTGAACACAGTAAGAGTTTTAACAACACCAGGTTAAAGTCCAACTGGTTTATTTGGTAGCAAATACCATCAGCTTTCGGAGCGCTGCTCCTTCGTCAGATGGAGTGGAAATGTGCTCTCAAACAGGGCACAGAGACACAAAAATCAAGTTACAGAATACTGATTAGAATGCGAATCCCTACAGCCAGCCAGATCTTTGTGCCCTGTTTGAGAGCACATTTCCACTCCATCTGACGAAGGAGCAGCACTCCGAAAGCTAATGGCATTTGCTACCAAATAAACCTGTTGGACTTTAACCTGGTGTTGTTAAAACTCTTACTAGGAAATGATAGCTCAATGCACTTAATAGAATCATAGATTCACACAGTGCAGAAGATGCCCTTTGACCCATCGAGTCTGCGCCGACGTATTAGAAACACCTGATCTCCCCCCTCATCCCATCTACCAGCACTTGGCCCGTAGCCTTGAATGTCACTTGCCCAGTGACCATCCAGGTACTTCTTAAAGGATGTGAGGCATCCCGCCTCCACCACCCTCCCAGGCAGCTCATTCCAGACCCTCACCACCCTCTGGGTGAAACAGGTTTTCCTCACATCCCCCCCTAAATCCCCTGCCCCTCACCTTGAACCTGTGTCCCCTTGTGACTGACCCTTCAACTAAGGGGAACAGCTGCTCCTTATCCACCCTGCCCATGTCCCTCATAATCTTGTACACCTCGATCAGGTCGCCCCCCTCAGTCTTCTCTGCTCCAGAGAAAACATCCCAAGTCTATCCGCCCTCTTCATGATATGTACAACATATTCAAATGTCTTACCTCACTTCCCGCCGGACTTCTGCACGTTCAAAGCTGCGCCATTTTCTTCCGATTGGGAGAAGCGCGCAAAAAGTTCGCGGAGAACCCGCAAAATGGCCGACATAGTCAATATATCCAAAACACAGACTCAAAATGAACGGGTTGGCAGTCACTGTTCACTCTATTTATTAAGGCAAGCCTCTTTGCCTGTACACACCTCTGATAGTTTACATTATGCAGTGTTACCTATTACGTCTGTGTATCTCTCCCTATGGGCCCGATTTTCCCATTGCGACCCGCTACCTTTCTGGCGGGTCGGGTCGAGAGATGCACATGTCGGCCATTTTGCGGGTTCCCCACCAACTTTTACGACCCGTGCGCATCTCCCAACCGGAAGAAAATGGCGCCGCTGGGAACGCACAGACGTCCAGCAGGAAGTGAGGTAAGTCATTTGAATATGTTTTACATATATTTTTTATGTATTTTAAATGTCATTATCGGGCCCCGCATGGGATTTGCCGGGCCTGATTGAATCTCGCCAGGAGTACTTCATTCCGGTGGGGTTCAGACTAGCTCCTCACGTTTGGGGAACCAGCGGGAGACCCCGCCGGAGTGAAGGGGGGAGATATCGGAGCCCCCCCTGGGGGTTGGGTGGCGCCCCCTGGGCATGGGTACCCAGGCAGTGTCAGCCTGTGCCCCCTGGCACTGCCCAAGGGGCAAAGTGCCCATGCCCAGGGAGCACCTTGACACTGCCTACCGGGCATGGGGCAGTGCTAAGGGGACAGGGACTATTGTGGACGGTGCCTAGGGGCGATTGGTGGGGGTAGGATGGTCCCGCTGCCACTCTGCATTGGCATCGGTCTGGGCTGGAGGGAGGGCAGCGATCGGGGTGGGCTGTTGGGGGGGTGGGCTGCCGGGGGGGAGGGGGGGGGGCTGCCTCTGGGGGGAGGGTCTGACCCCGGAGGGGGAGGGATTCAGCAGGGAGGGGGGGTCTGCCGGGGTGAGGGGGGCGGGGGGATCGCCACTGCCTGGGGGGGGGTGGGCTGGACATCGGGGCGCTCCAGGACAAGAGGGCGTGGGGGGGTGGGGGTCAGCGCTGGCCCGGGAATTGTTGTGGGGACCACGATCGGGCCGTGGGGGAGGGCTGGAGGGGCAGCACTGCGGAGGTCCCGGGCTGGCCAGCGATTGAGCTGATCATGCGCAGAGTTCCAGAACTGTCAGACTCCGGCGCGAATAGGCCCCACCCCTCTGGATTTGTAATGAGATTCACGACTGGGGCCTCTGCAGTGCACAGAGTGCAGAGAGATTCAGGTGAGAAGCTGAACTGAGAAAACAGTCGTGATCTGGAACAGTTTTCCCACTAACTCAGCACTTTTGGGAGAACCGCCCCCTATGTTTCTACACATAGCTCCAACACATTGCTGGGTGATTACCATGGGAAATGTTGTCAGAGGTTCTGAATATTTACGGAGTTTCGAACAGTCATTGACTTTTCCTTACAGATTGGCGAAAGGGGAGGTTATAATGGCCACTGGTTGGGGCCTACATCACCTTTTTACAGCCTGACTTCAGCCCTTCATATAATGACTTCCAAAAAATCAATGTGGCTGCCTCAGAGCCTCATTGCTGCACACTGAACAAAAACAACTTCCAGGGAAGATGATTATCTTCACTCGTCATGAGAAAGAGGCCTCGCTGAAAAGAAATAGAATTGAAGGGAGTGGGTTGTGCTGAAACAGGGAGGGAGCTTTGAGGCAGCGAGGATCTTAGTGAACACGGAGTACACCACACACAGACACACACACTCACACACACACACACACAAATACTGACACACACACACACACACAAATACACACACACACACACAAATATACACACACACAAATACACACTCACACACACACACACACAAATACTGACACACACACACACACAAATACTAACACACACACACACTCACACACACACAAATACACACACACACACACAAGTATACACACACACACAAATACACACTCACACACACACACACACAAATACTGACACACACACACACAAATACTAACACACACACACACACACACACACACAAATACTGACACACACACACATACAAATACTGACACACACACTCACTCACACACAATACTGACACACACTCACACAAATACTGACACACACACAAATACACCCACACACACAAATACTAACACACACTCACACACACAAATACTGACACACACACTCACACACAAATACTGACACACACACACACACACAAATACTGACACACACACTCACTCACACACAATACTGACACACACACACAAATACTGACACACACACAAATACACCCACACACACAAATACTAACACACACTCACACACACAAATACTGACACACACACTCACACACAAATACTGACACACACACACACACACACAAATACTGACACACACACTCACACACACACACAAATACTGACACACTCACACACACAAATACTGACACACATACACACACACACACAAATACTGACACACATACATACACACACACACAAATACTGACACACACACACAAATACTAACGCACACACACAAATACACACACAAACACACAAATACTCACCCATACACACACACTCACACAAATACACACATAAATACACACACACTAAAATACTCACACACAAATACACACACACAAATACTAACACATACAAATACTCACACGCACACATATACACACACCCACAAATACTCACACACAAATACACACTTACACACACACATAAATACTCACACACATATGTACACGCACACACACAAATACACGCACGCACTCATGATTTAGAGACAGATTTAAGAGACAGATTTAGATTTAATGAGTGTTTAGTGTAAGTTATCCTATGCGAGTGACAGGAGATGGATATCAGGAGAAGCATCTTGCTATCTAACAGGTCACACACTCCCATCGACTGCAGGAACAGCTCAAAGCAGCAAGGAGCGAAGGCACCTCAGCTTGATCCACTCAGCGACTCCTTTGACAATTTGATTCAACATGCTGAAGGGGGGGGAAGATGATTTTGAGGGTGTTTTGTTTGTGGGATCTTGCTCAGCACTTCTCTCTCCGTTCCAAAGCTGCAGGTGGATGAGACCGGGAAAATCGGCTGGTTATTTTAACCCTCCTGATTTCCCCCTTTTGCCCCCACTTTCCTGGAGACCCCCTCCTCCCCCCATTTATATCAGTATTTAGTTCACAGTACCCAAAAGCATGGCATAAAACACACTCAGGATGTTGAACAGAGACACATATATAAAAACAGCGTCAGCGTATTAACCGTAACGCGGTCAGTATACCAAATATTTTCTTGCATAGCGCGCAAGAAACAATACTTTTCACTGTATACTAATACATGTGTCAATAATCAATCAAATCAAAGAATATTTAACTCTCAGCCAATATCAATACACTGCCAGTCGTAACCAGATTACTGTTTGCGTGGGATCTTGCTGTGCGCATAATTGGCTGCCGTATTTTCCTGTGGTGCAGCAGTGTTGGCAAGGCTGTCCCACCATGGGGAGCATCACTGAGGTGAGGAGAAATTTCTTCACCCAGAGGGTGGTGAAGGTGTGGAATTCACTCCCACAGAAAGTAGTTGAGGCCAAAATGTTGTGTGATTTCAAGAAGAAATTAGATATAGCTCTTGGGGATAAAGGGATCAAGAGGAAGAGAGGGGATCAGGATATTGAATTTGATGATCAGCCATGATCATAATGAATGACGGAGCAGGCTCGAAGGGCCGAATGGCCTCCTCCTGCTTCTAGTTTAATCTCCTCAGTGTAGCAGAGATCGCATTGGGAGCAGTGAATACAATAGACTAAAATCGAAAGATGTACATAACGGGGAGGCGATGGCCTAGTGATATTATCACTAGACCATTAATCCAGAAACTCAGCTAATGTTCTGGGGACCCGGGTTCGAATCCCGCCACGGCAGATGGTGGAATTTGAATTCAATAAAAAATATCTGGAATTAAGAATCTACTGGTGTCCGTGAAACCATTGTTGATTGTCAGGAAAAACCCATCTGGTTCACTAATGTCCTTTCGGGAAGGAAATCTGCTGTCCTTACCCGGTCTGGCCTACATGTGATTCCAGAGCCACAGCAATGGGGTTGACTCTAAACTGCCCTCGGTCAACTCGGGAAGGGCAACAAATGCTGGCCCAGCCAGCGACGCCCATGTCCCACAAATGAATAAAATAAAAAGTCACTCCCTCACCTGAACAGATGCTGAAAAAACTCTGACCTTGCCCGCGGCTGAGATTCTCCAGTCCCGCTGCAGTGCATGGAATCTTGGCTGAGCGCCAAATTCTCCATTCCCGCTGGCAGCGGGGCCGGGAACGCACAAGATCAGAGAATCCCAGCCAGAGAATCTGGGGCCTTGGGAATGTGAGGAGCCAGGGCGGTAAAGGGGCACTTGTTAGGTTAGGGGTTGTTTTCCTTCGAACAGAGAAGGCTGAGGAGGGATATGATCAAGATTTTTTTAACAATATCGTTTACATACCACGGTGAGCCACTCACCATCTCGACTTGGAAATATATCAGCCATTCCTTCACAGTCGCTGGGTCAAAATCCTGGAATTCCCTCCCTAACGGCATTGTGGGTCAACCCACAGAACATGGACTGCAGCGATTCAGGAAGGCAGCTCATCACCACCTTCTCAAGGGGCAACTAGGGATGGGCAATAAATGCTGGCCAGCCAGCGATGCCCATGTCCCACGAGTGAAAAAAAAAAATCTATCAACAATATTTGATTTGATTTGATTTATTATTGTCACATGTATTGGGATACAGTGAAAAGTATTGTCTCTTGCGCACTATACAAAGCATACCGTTCATAGAGAAGGAAAGGAGTGAGTGCAGGATGTAGTGTTACAGTCATAGCTAGGGTGTAGAGAAAGGTCAACTTAATGCGAGGTAGGTCCATTCAAAAGTCTGACGGCAGCAGGGAAGAAGCTGTTCTTGACTTGGTTGGTACGTGACCTCAGACTTTTGTATCTTTTTCCCGATGGGAGAAGGTGGAAGAGAGAATATTGCTTGTTGTGGTTTATTGGTTCCCCACTAACGCTGTGCCCCTCTCCACCCTAGCTCGAACTGGCTGAAGCCTTGTTGTGGGAGACGGGCAGCAGTCTGGCAGGTGGTCCTCCTCAGCGCTGGTCTCAACTGCTTCCTGGTGGCATCGGTGGTCTTAGTCGTCCTTCTCCTGACACTGGAGCTCCTCATTGACACCAAGTTACTTCAGTGTGAGTACAGTGCGAGCTTACCCCACCTTAACCCTCTAGAAGAATAGCTAAGGCCTGTTCAGTCCTTCCATGATAGTCACCATCCTTCTTTCTCTCTCTTGTTGAAGTTACCAGTGCATTTCAGTTTGCTGGGATCATTCACTGGATAAGTCTCGTCATCCTCTCCATCTTCTTCACCGAGGTAAGAGCCCGCACGCCATTGGCTGTTTGTTATCAAGCAATTTGCCTTGTTTGTTGACCCTCCTTGCTTATAGTGTGCCAGAAGTTGCACTGATGATGACTGATTGAGAGGTGCCTCTTCCACCCCTCCAACTCCTCCCCCCCACCCACCCACCCACTGCCGATATGTTTTCCAGCAGTAGAAGAGGCCGCCATTGGTCGCCAGTGGGATCTTCCAGTCCCGCCAATGTCGACAATGCCGCCCTAAGGCAACCGCCATTGGGCGGCACAGTGGCACAGTGGAGAGCACCGCTGCCTCACAGCACCAGTCATAGAGGCTTACAGCATGGAAACAGGCCCTTCGGCCCAACGTGTCCATGCTGCCCTTTTTTTTTAAGCTAATTCCAATTGCCCGCATTTGGCCCATATCCCTCTCTACCCATCTTACCCATGTAACTGTCTAAATGCTTTTTAAAAGATAAAATCTAGGGACCTGGGTTCAATTCCAAGGCTTGGGTCACTGTCCGTGTGGAGTCTGCACGTTCTCCCCGTGTCTGCGTGGGTTTCCTCCGGGTGCTCCGATTTCCTCCCACAGTCCGAAAGACGTGCAGGTTAGGGTGCATTGGCCGTGCTAAATTCTCCCTCAGTGTACCCAAACAGGCGCTGGAGTGTGGCGACTAGGGGATTTTCACAGTAACTTCATTGCAGTGTTAATGTAAGCCTACTTGTGACACTAATAAATAAACTTTAAACTTGAAAGCACCATGCTGAGGCAAGGAGTTAGAGTGCACTGGAACATAACTCACATAGAGACAAAAACATAGAAACTAGAAGCAGGAGGAGGCCATTCAGCCCTTCGAGCCTGCTCCGTCATTCATTTTGATCATGGACGATCATCAAATTCAATATCCTGACCCCCCCTTCCCCCCCATATCCCTCGATCCCTTCAGCCCCAAGAGCGATATCTAATTTCTTCTTGAAATCACACAACGTTTTGGCCTCAACTACTTTCTGTGGGAGTGAATTCCACACATTCACCACCCTCTGGGTGAAGAAATTTCTCCTCACCTCAGTCCTAAAAGGTTTACCCCTTACCCTCAGACCATGTTCTGGACACCCCCACCCCCCCCCCCCCCCGCCCCCGCCCCCCCCGCCCCCCCCCGCCCACCACCCCCAACCCCCCCCGCCCACCCCCAGGAACATTCTTTCTGAATCTACTCTGTCTAACCCTGTTAGAATTTTATAAGTTTCTATGAGATTCCCTCTCACTTTGCTAAACTCCAGTGCATATAATCCTAACCGACTTAGTCTCTCCTCATATGACAGTCCTGCCATCCCAGGAATCAGCCTGGTAAACCTTTGCTGTACTCCCTCTATAGCAAGGACATCCTATTCTACAGCCAACTCCTACTGTACCTGACCAGGAAATGCTTTGGTGATCAACACTTGTCAATCTGCATCTTTTAGAGTCACAGAGTCAGAGAGGTTTACAGTATGGAAACAGGCCCTTCGGCCCAACTTGTCCATGATGTCCCTTTTTTAAAAAACACTAAGCTAGTCCCAATTGCCCGTGTTTGGCCCATATCCCTCTATACCCATCATACCCATGTATCTAAATGCTTTCTGAAAGACAAAATTGTACCCGCCTCTACTACTACCTCTGGCAGCTCGTTCCAGACACTCACCACCCTCTGTGTGAAACAATTGCCCCTCTGGACCCTTTTGTCTCTCTCCCCTCTCACCTTAAACCTATGCCCTCTAGTTTTAGACTCCCCTACCTTTAGGAAAAGATATTGACTATCTAGCTCATCTATGCCCCTCATTATTTTATAGACCTCTATAAGATCACCCCTCAGCCTCCTACGCTCCAGAGAAAAAAGTCCCAGTCTATCCAACCTCTCCTTATAACTCAAACCATCAAGTCCTAGTTGCATTCTAGTAAATCTTTTCTGCACTCTTTCTAGTTTAATAATATCCTTTCTATAATAGGGTGACCAGAACTGCACACAGTATTCCAAGTGTGGCCTTACCAATGTCTTGTACAACTTCAACAAGATGTCCCAACTCCTGTATTCAATGTTCTGACCAATGAAACCAAGAATGTTGAATGCCTTCTTCACCATCTTGACAGTCTGAAGTCCCCCATTAAGTTGAATTCCACTCTGGGACAACAGCGTAGGATTTTGTAATTCCTCTCTTATTAAAAATTGAACATAACTTGGAAATGTCAGAACTTGAATAGCAGGGAACTACTCCATATTGGAAAGTTCCGACCTATAAATTGAGAGAAGCACCAGACATGTATGCTGCCAAAACTGAATAAGTTTGTTTAT